>NC_052507.1:76585604-76885604 GCF_014356525.2 Nilaparvata lugens
AAAAACTAAACTTAAGCCGGTTGCAGACAAACCACTATCGCATATGGGATGTGGGAGCTACTATTTCCCTTCTGTGGTACCACAAACGCAGCGCATATGGAATACATTGGCAGGCATGGCAGTGGCACTGATACTTCCACATGGCGTTGTGCGCTGTGGTAGCGATTATTTTCCTTGCGTTTGTGGTGCCACTGGTTTGAGCACCACCACAGCCTACTATAGATGGAAGGCCGGAACATGTTCAATATGGCAACGTGTGGTTCAGGCCGACTTTGCTTTATTTGATATGCATAGATTCATTACACCATTAGAAAAATTGTATTTTGTAGAATCATTTGTATTATTGTATATTGTGAAATCATTTGCATTTGTTAGTAGGGATAGTAAGTATTTGATTTATGTCAATAATGTGATTATAAACCCACAGAGATAAGTAAAGATAGATTAAACTATAAAGAGAATAAATAAAAATCTCAGTACCCTTTTTTAAAAAATATTTTGTCACAAAAAAAAAGGGTACTGAGATTTTTATTTATTCTCTTTATATTTATATTACAAGTAGCCCTATACAGGAAAGAAATAGATTAAACTATTGCTATTGGATATCAATTCTTCTGTGATTTTTTGTATACAATTATGCCTAGATATAATTGAGTTAATGGACAAAGTTGAATGAATTATCATTATTCCAGCAATTTATTAATTCAATAACCTATTAATTCATTATTAATATGAATTATCACTTCTCTTTATAAGGCTACTTTGAAATTATTAAAACATGATATAAATCTTCAATACCGTACTCTTTGTATTTTTTCTTCCAAAACACGACTAGTTCCAACTCATCTAAAGCCATTTCCCCTAAATAAAAAAAATGAGTTGAAACAAGTCTTGTTTTAAAAGAAAAAAGAATAATAAAATACTTAATGATGTGTTTTAATATAAATTGATGGATATTATTACGAACAAAAACTAAATGGTAGTAGAATATATTCCCTTTGATAGATATTATTGAACTATCGATTATCATTACGGTGTATAGTTAGTTATAGATGCACAAAAAGCGAATGCATTAAATTCAGAAGTTTCTTAAAAAGAAGACAATATTCGACTTTCATATTTTTATTTTACATTTAGAAGGTACTATTCAATACTTCCATCTATTAATGAAATACATTTGATCGTTGAAATTGCTCGTAGGAAATACAGACACAGAAAGTAAGTACAGTGAAATATATTGCCAAGCTAGGCATTATACTTGAAACTTCTAGAGCTAAAGTTAAAATTAGTCTTATCAGTTAATATTATAATATTTTTTTACTAGCATTGAATTGAATTTCTCAGTATTGGTATTTGATAAAGGGCGTAAAGCTAGTAGTTAATCGGGAGTCTACCCAAGTGAATTCACTTTTCTCGGCCTGAAGCTGAGCTTGACTGCGACGTTGCCAAGTTGTGCGCTCCAGCCCTTATCTAAAGTTAGCCATGGCACCACGCTTTCCCTAGCTTCTACATCAAAATCGCACTAATGAGCGTTTTCTCAAATGTAGCGTGAAAGACTCTCTGCGTTAGTCGTATTGTTCAGTGGTATGTCGGTCCCACATCCCACATGCGATAGTGGTTTGTCTGCAACCGGCCTAAGACCATCTGGGCCCTATTGCATAAGAAAAAACAAACTAATATTTTAGTAATTTCCTATTCCAATTACTAGCTGACTACTAATATCGAATGAAAAAGACTAAGAAAATGTCAAAAACCACAGATTTATTGAACTTAGAAAGTCCGGTTTCAGTTATTACACCATTGTCAATCACTGATAAACTAAAACTGAATACAAGAGCAGCAGAATTTATACTAGTAGGAATTTATAGTAGTACTGCTATTGGTCAAGGGCATGAACGCCTGCCATTGGCTCAGCTAGACAGTCTCCTCCCACTCAACGGTGTGACAAAATGGCGGCTTAAGCAACAGAATCGCCATGATAACAAAATTTACTTTCAGTACAAAATAAGAACCAAGAAAACAAGTGTGAAAGATAATAAAACAAATATGTAAATGGAAAAATTATTGACTAATGTATGCTTACAATTTTATGATAAAACTAAATTCGTAGTGTTGTATTGGTTGAAATGAATTTGGTCATTTAAACTATTCTGGGAATTTTCCTTAATTACTCTTGTTATTTCTAAAGCCTCTAGAATATTCAAAGATCTGCCTTTGTTATTAACATGCAGAAACTCAACATTCTCCTTAACTGTGAACTTGTGATTATTTGTTATCAAATGTTCTGCAAAGTTAGATTCCCCATTTTGTTTATTCCCATCTTTGATGTGTTCTTTAATTCTACTTCTACCAGTTTGACCCACATAACAAGCATTACAATCACCACATTTAAGTTTGTACACCCCACTTTTATCCCAAATATCAATTTTGTCTTTACTCCAGCTAAATAGACTATTTAAAATCGGTTTGGTCTTGAAAGCAACATGAAATCCATTCCTCTTTAATTCCCTACCTATCTTATCAGATACAAGGTCTAAATATGGGATTGTTATCCAAGTCTTCTCCTCACAGTTTGAGCCTACAAAGCTAGAATTGATTGAAATTTGTCTATTAATTTTACTCATTAATCTGTCCATACTTTCTTCTTACCCATTTGTGACAGCTATCTGTTCAATTTTAGTGATCTCAATACTAAAATCATGATGGCTCATAGGTATTGTTAGTGCTCTATAGACCATGCTCTCTTTTTCATTCAATATAAATAATTACCACAATATCAACTACACAAAAAAATACTACTAATATTATTAGTTTGTATTTTAACAAGCAATAGGCCCCTGAAAGTAAAAAGTTTCATAAAATTATTATTTGTATTGTTGGCAATACCATAGAGAAACAATAGCTTGAGTAGATATCCCATGGTATAGGACGTTTATGTCGCAACTTTTACTGTTATCTCAAGTCGATTACCATCGATTATTATAGATTTTTACTTTTTTGTTGGGGTGAGAGTGTATGAACGGCATAATATGGGAGACTACCAGCGTCACACACCTTTTTGGGAACGAAATACGTTGACTATCGGCTTGAGATAACAGTGAAAGTTGCGACATAAACGCCCTATACCATGGGATATCTACTCAAGCTATTGTTTCTCTTTGGCAATACTTTGAATGAGAATCCAAGTTATAAAATTCTTTGGTAAATAAATTATTTTAGTTCTATTGTAGTATTGGAAAGTCTCTTGATTCAAGCCCTATATTGTTTCAGGGCTTTTTTAAATCTCTCATTAATGCGACGAATGTAAGTGTGATTATATTAAATCTTGGGGTCTGTGTGGTAATTCGCTGTGGAGCTGTTATCTGTGTGCTGGTTCTGCTACGTATAAAAACTCATAGATAAAAGATAGCATAAGACTTATGCTATATTTAATAAGACTATGTTTTATAATATTATAATAAGACTTATGCTATATTTTCTCTATGACTCTATCTATCGCTACTTTATGTGCCAAGTAAGCTCTCTATGCGACTCTTCCAACTCAGAATTATCACTCTCTACACTATTTTTCTTCTCTCATGTCTCAAGTGTAAGAAAGTTGATAAAAAATTTGTTTCTTACACTCTGTTCGTTTCCTAGTTACTACACTCTCTTACAATTTTGATTCCATTGAACTTCAATACTAACTTTATCATCATTTCCAATAAAATGTCATTTTTTATAAAAATATCATTCACATCCATAGATTATTCATCTCACGGTAATGTGGTTTCTGTTGTAATTTATGTGATTTTGACAAAATGTATAGTTCAAAGGCAGTAGGCACGGGCTTCCAGTAAGCTATCGTCGAACAAACAAACGGACAATTAATGTCCGTTACGCTCCTTCAATTACTTATTGGAAAGATGGTATTTTCTCGAACTTGATGAAGTTCGAGCTTGATGAACTTGATGAATGATACCAACGCTAATCTGTTGGTTGGTGTGTTGAATCAGGACCTCCTATAAACCTTCCCAGTATATAGGAAGTCCTGCTTAAATCTAGGTATGGTTTCATTTGTTGAAATACATAACCTATAAACTTGAGTGTTGATAGGAAATGACATTGGGTAATACGGCGAGGCAGAACATCCTAAAGGATCTCTCTGCCAATAAAATCCATAATAATAAATAAATAATTTGTTGAATTTCGAGACACCGGCTGATCCGGTTCAGTTTGAACTTGACCCATCCACTAACATACCGCCTTAAGGTGGGCGCACACAGATCGTCATCGGACAGACGGCACGCATGGGATGGATCGGACGATTAGATTTGATGCATTGTTTTCAATTGGAGTGCGCTTACCTATCCGCATCGTATATCCGCATCGTATAGGTATGCGCACTCCAATTGAAAAATATGCATCAAATCTAATCATCCGATGCGTGCCGTCCGTCCGATGACGATCTGTGTGCCCCTACCTTTATCGGACATTTTCGACTGACAGACGAACAGTGTTCTGTAACAGCTGACCTGCAAGAACACTCTAACTACTGCACACTTACACCATGAATAGAATAGACACGGCCCATTGTATATTCATACTGAAAGTCGATGAAGCCAACATCTACTGCCATATCACCATATCGTGATAGAAAACTTTTCTGTAGAGTTTGTTTACATTGTTTTCCATAGCAGATTGTGTCTATTTCAGCGGGAGCGTAGCGGGAGTTTACCATTTTAATGAATAATAATTTACATCCTTCTGAAATAGACACAATCTGAAAGTATTCTATCCAATGATGACGTCACGATTTGGCGATATGGCAGTAGATGTAGGCTTCAGAGGCTAGACTTCCCAGCGTGTCTATTCTATAACTGGTCTAAGACTGCACATATGCGTCTGAAGTGGCTGCCATTCTCTCTTTGTTTAACAGCTGGTGGACTGGCAGAAAATCTCCATGCCTCTCTGTCATCCGCCATCCTTTTGAGGTCTCTGTAGTTGGCACATCTCACATCCTCTTCAGTTGTCCTATGCACTCCAGTCTTGACCTTCCTCGGGCATTCCTTCCCTCAGTCATTTCCTCCATTACTCTTTTTGTTCGTCCATCATGTCGAAGAATATGACCAACTATAGTGAGGTTCACGTTATAATGGCAATGTTTGATTAGCAATTGTATTGCTATCCTTGTCTATCATTCAACAAAGCAGATAGTGCTATCTCTTTCTCGCTTTTCTCTGTTGCCGGATCGTGTTTTAACAATGCAGAATCAATAATCAATTTACAAAATATTTTATCTTAATTATAAGAATTCATTATCAAATTATTGAAAAATATAATTTCTTGCTTAATAAAATGTAATTGATTATTTTAAACGAGAATGAACAGTTTAAATTACATCAATAAACCTGTATCAGCTACCGTCTATAGAAGACATTGACAAGACTGAGGATCGGCAACGTTGTTCTCCTATCTTTCTCCTCTGCCATTATTACATGGACCTCCTTTTTATTTATTTCAGTAGACAACCTCTCTCTCTCCAACTCTTTGATACACCTCTTCATTCGTTACCTTCTCTCTCCAACTCTTTGAAACATCTCTCCATTCGTTACCTTCTCTCTCCAACTCTTTGAAACATCTCTTCATTCGTTACCTTCTCTCTCCAACTGATCCTCAGCATTCTCCTGTATTCCACCATGTCTCAAAAGCAGAAACTCTTCTCTCTCACACACATCGTCCAAGCTTCACTTCCATAACTCACTTTAATAACTGTAACTGCCACTTACGTTCATATTTTCGGCTGTACAGTTATATCGTATAAATGTGAAACGTTATGTTGGTGGCCAGCCATGGACAACACAAGCTGTCAAGTAAATTTACAGGAATACTGAATTTTTTGTTTGTTGTTGTATCTTAGATGGGAATGAGTCAGATCACATCGATCGCCTACAAAAGCAGCCAGATAATCCAGGGCGACTCGGATGGGTCACTCAACATCAGGGATGTGAAAGCACGCACATCGCGGATTGTCGGCATGAATCGAGGAGCCATTCAAAAGATGAAGTTCGCACCCAACAAAGGAAATCTCAAACTACTCATACTCTACGCTAATGGAGTCGACATTGTTGATTTCAAACTGGTATTTATATTTATATTATATTATATTTATTGACCGAGCGAAGTGAGGTCTAAGATTCAAGTCGACGGTTTGGCATTTCTCTTAATGTTTAAATGTTTGAATGTTTATATGTTGCGCATTTACGGCGAAACGCGGTAATAGATTTTCATGAAATTTGACAGGTGTGTTCCTTTTTTAATTGCGCGTCGACGTATATACAAGGTTTTTGGAAATTTTGCATTTCAAGGATAATATAAAATGAAAAAGGAGCCTCCTTCATACGCCAATATTAGAGTAAAAATCAGACTATAGAATTATTCATCATAAATCAGCTGACAAGTGATTACACAGATGTGTGGAGAAGCCAGTCTATTGTATTTCCATAAGATCTATAGTTTCAATCAGGTACTTGTGGATGAGAATACTGCGTGAGGTCTACTGTTCACAGAACTACTAGTACAAATACGACTCTACACCTATATCCACTAACCATTTATGTGAGGCTGTACTTATCAAGTTGATTGAATCACTACTTATAGATTGAATTATTGGTGATATAATATTACTGTATGAGATCACTTCAGGATTATTCCTAAGACCGGTTTCCGAGCTCGGAATTTAGCTACGTTCTAGACTTCAAGGCTGTGCAAAGGCTAAAAATAAACTTTCTACTGGTGATATTTTTCAGTTTTCCGATTCGTATATCATCAAACTATCAAAATAAAAAAGTTTTCTCAGAAAAACATTTTTCTCCGATCATTGCTTTTTGAGATATGAGCGCCTAAAGTTCAAATTTTTGGGACAGAACATTTCAAATTCGGTAAGATATAAATCCATGAGATTCAGAGGATGGATTCTTCATGGTATTGTTGATCTAGTAAAACAAAAATATTTTGAAAATATCAATTTTTAAATAGTTATTCAATTTACCAAAAATAAATCAACTGAAAGTTATTTTTGGTTATTTTTAGTAAATTGAATAACTATCTTAAAAATGGATATTTTCAGAAAATTTTTATTTTAGTAGATCAACAATACCATGAAGAATCTATCTTCATATATCATGTAGAATCTCATGGATTTATCTCTTACCAAATTTGAATTGTTCTGTCCCAAAAATTTAATCTTTAGGCGCTCTTATCTCAAAAAGTAATGATCAGAAAAAAATGTTTTCAAGATAAAACTTTTTCATTTTGATAGCTTGATGATATACAAATCAAAAAACTTGGAAAAATATCACGAGTAGAAAGTTTATTTTTAGCCTTTGCACAGCCTTAAACAGCTGGAGTCAGAAAATTGACTTTCCGAAACGGGGCGTAGTCGCAGTTTTCATGATAATCTTTATTTTCTCATTTCTATGATTGGAAACGTTTTTCCTTTACGAAATGAAACATTCCTAAATAATTCAAAATAGCTGAAACTCTACACTATTTTCTCTTGATTTTATTTTGTGTTCAATTTGGTAGTTTTTTGAAATGTAATCTAAAAATCGTTAGTTGTTTTACTGCGACTACGCCCACTACCTCCGTAAACAAAGTCATAGTGCATGCTGGTGACGTCAGCACAGGTAGGGCTCCTACACCAATAAAAACACTAGTTGATATAGATCAGCTGAAATCTACGAATTTTTATTGGTGTAGGAGACCTACCTGTGCTGACGTCACACGAATACACTACGGCTTTGTTTACGGAGGTAGTGCTACGCCCCCGCTTCGCAAAGCCGATTCTCTGAATCCAGCTGTTTAAAGTGTAGAACTTAGCTAAATCCCGAGCTCGGAAAGCGGTTCTAAGTTATGTTTACTAACACTACTCTACTGTAGTCTACTTTAACACTACAAAATAGTCAAAATCATGACTAACCAAATTTATTACCTAACCTATGAAAAATAATTTAAATAAGAATTTTATTGTCTTATCGGTCACAATAGAAATTTGGTTTAGAAGCACGAACATTTGAAATTCAATTCATTTTTTCAATTCGAATTCACTCAATTCAACACAAACACACAATAAAAGTGAAATACAAAACAATATGCAATTAAAATACACATTTATAATAGTGATAAAAAATAGGTTTCATGGTGGGATGTGCGTAAAGTGTATCCACAGAGATGTTGACACAGTATCTGCATGTGGTTGGTATACAAACACAAAATAAAGTAAAAATTATAGTTGAAAACGTTATACAATCCAGGTTTATTGATATAAGATTAAACATAAAAAATAATCTTCTTCTTCTTTTTCTTTTCCCCTTCTGCCGCTACAGCGTTGGGGTCCCAGCCTCGGTCCACCTCTTCCACACCTCCCGGTCCTCAGCCAATCTCCTCATTTCCCTCATGGAACTCCCTCTCTCGCGACCCAGACTTTCAAGATAACTATCCCAATTCATTCTCGGTCTACCTTTCCTTCTTTTTCCCTCTCTCCTGGCCTCCACCACTTGCTTTACTCCTCTACATTCCTCCATAAAAAATAATGCTTGATTAAATAATATATATAATTTAAGCACTCTTAATGCTTACCTACTGTACTTTACCACTGTCAGGGCCAAGCCATACGAAGCGTTTTTCAGACGAGTCGGCAGGTTAGGAAGCTCTCCGATTGGCTGATTGGGTTGGCGTTCGGGAATCAACTGACAATCATCCAATTTGAGAGTTTCCTGCCCTGCCGATTCATCTGAAAACACCTGAAAGATAAAACGCTTCTTGTGGCTTAGTCCTAATTCTTTGAATAATTCTAATTCAATTTAGAATTACTAAATTACCGAACATGGTGGTTGGGAACCCACATATAGCTGTTGGTCCACTCATCTCCCATCATCTGGTAGAGATTTGTTAGAGAGTTAGTGGGAAGGATATTTTGAATATTCTTTCCGAAGAATGGACATTGATATGTCCAAAGCTACGCCAATTTATGTAGATGCATAACAATATTATCTACAGTTATCACAAATTGTTTTTTTCATATCATATACAGTTAAATAATAATTTTCTTAGTCTATATTATGTAAATTCATCTATTATTTTGCTGTATTGTAAGCTATTGTATATAAGTGTATAAGCCAGTATATATTGTTGTAATCTACATGAATAAAGTATTCAATCAATCATCATCTGTCTAATTACCCACGCACAAGCCTAGAGCTCATATGGGCACAGAATACAATACAGAATGAAAAGTCGGCTAGTATCCTAACGCAAAAATCCGCCATCTTCAAAGAAAGTTCAGCATTGTAATAGTATAGATGGGAGGTTCGGATCACTTTACTGATCCGGGTCAATCGGTCTCGTTCACTGCCGCGAGCCAATCAAAAGACCCGGATAGTGGTAATTTCAATTTCTAACAAGATGGCGCAGTCACATGACGTGGTCTTGGTGCACTCAAGTATTGGTGACATGTAAAAAGCATTGGTTGGATAGGCGTTTGATGATACTTTCCATTCTGTATGTATTCTGTGATGTGGGTATCTTTCTCATCAAACATATGCTAATATTGATTGATAATATTATACTTAGCAAAAATTTGATGATGATTATTATTATTATTTTTATTTCATCCACTGACCACCTGTAAAAGGGGTATAAGGTTATGTTAATTTGTCATTAATCAAACAGTAACATGTTATCCATCTTCTCAAACCTCCATCTTGAGGTTTGTAAAAATCTTTGTATTCCTCCACTGAGTAGGCACATATGGATAGCAGCTCTTTTTCAATGAAAATCTGAAAGCTTTACCTGACTTTTTTTTTATGTGAGATGGCAATAAGTTGTACATCCGGGTACCTGAACTCCTTACCCCTCGCTCATACATAGTACTACCATAGAGAAACAATAGCTTAAGTAGATATCCCATGGTATAGGGAGTTTATGTCGCAACTTTTACTGTTATCCCAAGCCAATTACTGTCGATTATTGTTGATTTTTATTGTTTTGACCGGGTAAGAGTGTATGAACGGCACAATATGAGAGACTACCAGCGTCATAAAGCTTCACAGGAAAGACTACGTGTGTTATCGACTTGAGATAACAGTAAAAGTTGCGACATAAACGTCCTATGCCATGGGATATCTACTTATGCTATTGTTTCTCTATGGTACTACGGTGTGCATCATCTCTCAAATTATTCCTGTATCTGGTCGAATATTGGTGAAATGTTTCTCCTGTTTTAAATTAATTTATGTGTTTTTTCAAAAAGCAGATTGTTTTTTAAAAAGCAAATAAATGAATCATATGTTGTTTTTATTGCATGTTGCAGGCCGATTGCAAACCGATAGCACAATTGAAAAGTCCTCAAGATATAGCCAAGATAGTGGACATTGGCTGGGCATCGGCAGATACACCAGTTCTAGCCACTGAAGACGGCTGCATCCGAATAATGGACTTGAAACTGTCGATATGCAGCTCAGCAATCGATACGTATGCATTCGAAGAGCCAGTCAGCTGTGTGGCATTCCTGGAGTGTGAGCTAGCTCAACGCATGCAGCTAATGTTGTCGGCGCCATTTTGGAAAGCACCTGAATCACTGCAAGTCACGTGTGCTGATGGGTTCAACGAGGAGGAGGTGAAGCTTGCCAACCAACAGTTGACTATGATGCGCACTGAGATAATGAAGTGTGATGGGGGGTTGAAGGTGACCGATCGCTGCCTGAGGGCCGCCTGGTTGATGGGTGATCAGGCTTCCGTCGATTTCTGGACGGTGGCCGACTATTACATCCGAGTTGCCGCCCTCGACATTAACAAACCAAAACCATCGAAAACCACCCTCTTCCACACGGAATCTAGCTGCGCTCCCGATCTGAAACGCACCCCCAACACCCTGAACTGCCCCCCTTGGACACGTGCTACGATGTGCTCTGTGACGCTTACTCCTATCAGAAGCAGCAGTTGGAGAGGGTGTGGATGTACGAGTGGAAGCGAGGCGACTACCAGCACACGAAGCGTGTTGTTGAGAGACTTATATTACTAGGCGAAACCGACAGAGCTGTCCAACTCCTGTTGGAAACTGATCTCGATAACCATAACTACTACACGGATGCAATCAAGGCTTGCCTTATATCAACTATTCAGTCCACTGGAGCCGCCCAGAGCACCATCAAACTGGTCGCTACCAACCTGATAGCTAACGGGAAGATCTGGGAGGGTGTTCAACTGTTGTGTCTAATCGGTAAAGGCCTTGATGGGTGTCGTTACCTCATGTCCTACAACGAATGGCAATCAGCTGTTTGGCTCGCCAAGTCCACTCTCTCCCCCGATGAAACCTACGAGGTGGTCAGGAAATTTTCCGATCACCAGTATACCATCGGTCGTAAAAACCAAGCTGTTCTGTTGATGCTGTCCATGGGACGTTTTGAACGAGTGCTGGAAACTCTGCTGCTTTTAGGGCAGAATGCTAACGCGGGTCTTTTATTGCTGGCTTACCTGGAATTTGCCGAGCTGAAGGACTCCATTGATAAGACTCTGATCGAGACTGTTGTATCGAGGTTCTGCAATTACGCTGGTTCGATGGGATGTGACCTTGCCAGAGATGCTATGAAAACTCTCCTATTATCTGCTAATTAGTAGGTATAACCATTTAAATGACTATAGTGAATAAGAATAAAAATTAAGCTTGATCTATTTGTATATATTATATAATGTTGACTAAAATATTTTTCTTTATTAAGCCAGTTACACACAAACCAGTTATCGATTTTTTGCCGTCCTTGTGAATTCTAATAGATTAAACAGTATGATGTTTGTCAAGATCCGTTCAGTCTGGTAGAATTCATAAGTACGGCAAAAAATCTTACCTTCAATCCATGTGTGTGGTGTAACTGGCTTTACTATAGTCAACTCCACAGAAATGGTCCGATCGAAATTAACGTTGTCATTACGTCAGGTGAATTATAAAAATATTAATTCTCATTATTTTATAATCAGCTATGGCATAGCCACCTCTAATACAAGGCCCTGGCCTACGATATTGCAAAAAGATTTATTGCAAAAATCTTTTAAAAGATTTTAAAAAATACCAGCTGATCTTTTCCACCAATCATGTATTAGATTCTAGGCCTACACTGCGACGTTGCAATATCGTGAGCCATGGCCTTGTATTAGAGGTGGCTATGGTCAGTGTTGATCAACTCTCATTTGGCCACGTTGCACTCATCTGTTAGAATTTCCATCGGACTATTTTCGTGTGGTTGACTATAAGGGCTGTTGTTATAAACTATTCTGGAATATTTCCTTGGCAAACCACGCATTAGTTGCCTAGCTGGAACGATTTTTGTAGCTGGCTGCTAGGCAAGCAAAGCGTGCTTGGATAAGAAGTATTTTTAAAATAACCTTCTTAATAAAACTGGAAATAGCCTTATATTTAGAGTACCTATTAGAATAGGAGTTATTATACAGGGTGATTCTTAATTATGGTAAAATAATTTAATACGGGATAGTAGAGGTAAAAATAATAAAAAAGTTCTCATAAACATAATATATCCATAAACGCTTCATTAGAGAGCTATACAGAGTGAAAGATTTCGCCCGGAATTCAGTTCCTCTGGTGAAATACACCGATGCTGAATTGTTTGGGGACTAGTTTTTGAAAAACTTATGCTGGATTCATATGGAAAAATATCTGAAAAATTGTATAAAACTAGTCTGAAAGCTGTAGTGTGAGTAATTTTTGAGAAAAAAGTTGAAATTTGCAAAAAATCCAAGTAGAAAAACACAGACTTCTACGTTTGATGCCCAATATCTTCCTTTAATGACCAGTAAACAAATAATTTTTCGCAATAAAAATTGAAGAGAATTTATTTCTGAAAAGAATTATGTAAGCAGTGTAAACTAAATTTAAATAAAAGTTGAATAAAATGTATTCTTTAATGCATTACAACACAAAAATTTGCTGTTTAATGTAAAATTTACATAAGAATACATTTTATTTTTATTTAAATTTAGTTTACACAGCTTACATAATTCTTTTCAGAATTAAATTCTTTACAATTTCTATTGCGAAAAATTATTTGTTTACTGGTCATTAAAGAAAGATATTGGGTATCAAACGTAGAAGTCTGTCTTTTTCTACTTAGATTTTTCGCATATTTCAACTTTTTCTCAAAAACTACTCACACTACAGCTTCCAGACTAGTTTTATACAATTTTTCAGATATTTTTTCATATGAATCCAGCATAAGTTTTTCAAAAACTAGTCCCCAAACAATTCAGCATCGGTGTATTTCACCAGAGGAACTGAATTCCGGGCGAAATCTTTCAACCTGTATAGCTCGCTAATGGAGCGTTTATGGATATATGTTTATAAGAACTTTTTCTCTTATTTTTACCTCTACTATCCCGTATTAAATTATTTTACCATAATTAAGAATCACCTTGTATATGTTGGCTAAATGTGCAATTTTATAAGTATGCAATTGGGAACTGTAATTGTAATTGAATAGCCTATTGATTAATGTGAGAACGTATTTTCAAGATAGTGATAGAATGCATTCCAAGCTTTCTAGTAACGTACGTAACTTCAATATTGAGAACTTATTATTCTTGATTTTCCATTGATTGTACCTACATCTTGTAATCTCGTCAATCATTGTATTAGATGTAATTGCAATAGCAGTGAGTGCTCTGTATGCTAAGTAGTGTAATAATACAACAATTGACCAATCAGGGTTTTGTACAAAATTTCCAATTGAGTAACTTGTATCATAGAGAAACTCAGAAACAATAGCATAAGTAGATATCCCATGGTATAGGGCGTTTATGTCGCAACTTTTACTGTTATCTCAAGCTGATAGTCCATGTAGTTCTTTCCCATGAAGCTCTATGATGCTGGTAGTCTCTCATATTGTGCCGTTCATATACTCTTACACGGTCAAAACAGTAAAAATCGACAATAATCGAGAGTAATCGGCTTGAGATAACAGTAAAAGTTGCGACATAAACGCCCTATACCATGGGATACCTACTTACGCTATTGTTTCTCTATGCTTGTATTGAGAGAATTGGTTCTCATCTTGATGAATATGATCTTTAAGATGTGTTATAAAAAAACTAATGGTAAGTTGAGCTTGGACTTATATTTGTGATAAATTATGTGTAATGTATGCTTTAACAAAATTAAATATTTTTATTCAGACTTTAATTTTATTTTGTAATTTTTACACCCTCGTTTGATGAAATATAAATAAGAGGGTTTATCGTATATGTAGCCTTTTATATGCTATCTAAATTTGGGAGAGAAATAGTACAAGGAGTATCCTTAGTTTTTCTCTCCCAATCAGTGCTAGTTTGTAAAAATTATAAATAAATAAATTTAATAATTACAAATTAAAAAACAAATCCACATTTATTTTCTAATTTATTTGAATAGTAAATATGGACCACAACGATAGAAATAACTGTGACATTTTTACAAATTATCATCACCAATAGCCTCTCTAATTCATTGCAGAACTGTAAGAAATATAAGATGAAATTTCATCAACCATCCAAGTGAATTGGAGCAATCCAGTTGAGTTGCATTAAATAAGTGTTGTGGAAATTATTTCACATTGCGCTCTAAAGAGGACACTTGTTAAAATTCTAGTATACAATATTAAATTTATATTTTTATGATATAATGTACAAACTTAGATATGTGCGGTAGGGTGCAAAGTGCAAAGCATTTATCTACTGGGGTGATAAACACACAACTTCCGAAATGGGAGAAAAATATTGATCTACCACAACTGTCTCACTAAAACCTCAAATTAATCAGCCCCTTGGACACAGGACCGTTGCTGGGAGGACCGAAGAAGGAAGTAAAAGGTGCACATCCAATATACTAGCCTAAGGTATTTAAATTAGATAGCTAAATGAGTAAGAAAGAAATATATAATATACAAACAGAATTTTTTTTTCGCCCCTCGGGCACAGGACCGTTGGGAAGACCGAAGAAGTATAAGGTAGATAGCTATAAAGGAGAATGGAGGAAATATATTTTTGCACACAGATTTTTTTTATGTCCAAGTGAGTTCCAATGAAAGGGAAGATGTGAATGGATGATGGCCTACAGTATTTTTTTAGGTGGGTTATTCAACTTTATGAACCAATAATATTGGTCATAATTTTATTATTATTAAGGGCTTGGCTGAAGTGACGGTACAGTACTGGAAATTTATATGTTTAATCCAATATGAAAATTCAAGTAGCCTATTCAATTTCTGTCATGAAGATGTTATCTCAAGTAACTATTAGAGAATATTTTTCTCAACTTTCATATCACCGGTACTAGAAAAAAAAAATGTTATGCAGCTTGAGTGATGCAGTTCATCAGCATCAATAATTTATTTATCAATTAGCTTTTAAAAATTCGCTCATTAATTTTCTTACTATACAGAAAATTAAGTATTGTGAATGTTTGAGTAGCCTATTTATTTGGAAATTTGAATATTGCTTCATTTTTTATTGCATTGTCATCTTTAGTTGAAGAAAAATCAAGATCAATAGATCATTCAAATTAGGCCGTCTGGGAAAAACCTATATAATTTTGTTGCCAAAGTAGGCTACTAATAAATATTATAATACTATTGAAGAAATATCATATTTTTAATATTTATTTTGATTATTCTGTTATCAAAAGCGGAAGTTGGTGAAAGATAAGAATTTATTTTTAATTTATAGTGATAAACCTGCTTTCCAGGATGAAAGTAGGTGACGTAGCCATTGTGTTGTGTTGGCGATTCTGATTCTCGTGTCAGTTCTAGGTTTGCCGGTGAAGAAAGACAACGTCAATGTGATTTCTGTAGTTTAATTTTTATTAAATTCGAACTATTTTCTTATAGCTACCGTTTTTGTTAGTTATAATGAAAACAACAGTGTCCAATCCCTCAGGATGGAAAAGTTTAATTACATTTACAGTCCTACTCCTCGCTTGGTTATCAGGTTTCTCTTCACGATTATTTGCTGTGATTAGGTTTGAAAGCATAATTCATGAATTCGATCCATGGTAAGCTTTAATTTTTATAACTATTAAGCTTTGTCATTAGTTGTAATTTATTTGCAATTGCCAAGGGGTGGGAAATAAAGAACATATCACTAACAAAAATAATATTGTTTTACTGCACAGTAGCTTACTTCATCCATAACCCATAAATTTTTATTTCTGTTTACAATATTTTAACTGCTCGTATCATGTATTTATAAATTAGATACATTTAACTATTAAACACGTTAAACGCCCCAATTTAAAATAAAGTTAATAAGTTTTCAACAAAAAATATTGTTACTGCTAATGAATAATGATTTCTCCTAACTTGTAATACCATAAATCGGAAATGTTTGATCGTATTTGAATAAATTAAAAATCTGTCATATTATGTTTCAACCGATGTACATTAATTGTAGTTGAATTCTTGATAATTCAATCACAAATGCTACTAATATTTAGAAAGTTTTAAGTTAATATTGTCATATCGAAATATTTATAGGTTAGGTTTTAAGATTACATGAGGCCTGTCAGTTAGCAACTTTCTTAAATCTTAATCAATATTCCTTTGAATATACTCAATTATACTTATTGCTATCTTTCTCTAGAGTTATTGGGTTGCTATCTAAAAAGGGTAATAAAATTCCGTTGCAATATAGGTTATCCAATTTTTAATTTGCCCAATTCAATTTAGAGAGCCGGTTTATTGATTATCAGTTAAAGCCCTTTTTTAAATTGAAAGCTATTCTACAATTTTTTTAAATTTGTCAGCCTTGTCCATTATTACTGCTACTTAGTAATTTCATGATTTTAATAATCTTCTAAAAACAATATCGTAATTTATTTGATAATCAGCTGATGACAATCTATTTGAGAACTGAGGATATTCTTTGACTGAAGACTGGAAGATGAAAGTAGTTAGTATAATAGTCGGAGATGTATTTTGTACCTCGAGGCAATTAAAGAAGACTCACAAATTGAATGTCTTAATAGCCAAGTAGAAACCACTCTTGTTGTTTCGATAATTGAAACTAATTATTACTGTCTCTTGTTGCTAGGTGGAAAATAATAAGGAAATATAGTACTCGCATTAATATTTAAATCCAAAGAACTGTGTTTTTTTCAAAGGCAAATCAATAATTAATGTATGAGACATCATTCTGGGTAAACTCTCACCTCCCTAAGCCCAGTGAGACCAGTGACGCATCAGCCCCCCTAGGTATATATTTATCTTGGGCCACTCCCGTATTTCGGATGGATACGTTAAGTCGTCGGTCCCGGCTGCCTAAAAGGAAGTAGTTAGGTCATGTCAGAGGCCTGAAATTGATCATTTGCGACCTGAAAACTCTGGCACCAGACCTGAGCCAGCCAGGTCACTCGATAGTTTTATTACTATTATTAGCACCCCAAAATTCTTTTTGACGTTTTCTGTACACCCCCGCTCAAAAGCAAAAATGTGGAAAACATCAGTCCTCATGTTAAACATACACTAGTTTTTATTAACTTTGCTTCTATACTATCCTCTTTATGAGGAATCTCCCCCCCCCTTCCCTTCACCGCACTAAAATTCCAATGGCGAACTATCCTCATAATCATAGAGAAACAATAGCATAAGTAGATATCCCATGGTATAGGGCGTTTATGTCGCAACTTTGTCTGTCATCTGAAACTGATACTCCACGTAGATCTCTTTCCTGTGAAGCTTTATGACGCTGGTAGTCTCTCATATTGTGCCGCTCATACACTCTTACACCCGATCAAAACAGTAAAAATCGTCAATAATCGACAGTAATCGGCTTGAGATAACAAAAAAAGTTGCGACATAAACGCCCTATACCATGGGATATCTACTTACGCTATTGTTTCTCTATGTCATAACCCAACCAAAATGGTATAGTAACCAGTTGCCTCTCAAGTCTGTTTTGTGCTATTGAAGTAAAAGGTCTGAGATATATGGTATTTTATTGATAATCTATTTCAAATTTAAAGTTCCATCTAGATGGATGTAGAAGTCACAAAGTGTAAAGGGGACTTTTAAACTTCCCCTCGAAGATATGCAACATGTGAAAAGTTATTCATTTATTAAGTTTTGTTATAACAGATAACTTATTTCAATAAATTCTTAACAAACATCATAAAAAAGGATAACTCAAAACTCCTTGCACATTTCGCCAGCATAGGACCTCATAATGGCGTTGAGGGCCAGACCATATTAAGCGTTTTTTCAGGCGTTTTAAGGCAGCGTTTTTAAAGTCGGCAGGGCAGGAAGCTCTTCGATTGGCTGATTGGGTTGTCGCCTGAAAAAAAACGCCTAATGTGGTCTGGCCCTAAGAATCTGCTGCGTTCTGAATTACTCCATTTGGAGTAAAAAAGTCTGTAATTAACTTGAAGTGAAGTGACGTGAGTGTACAGTGTAAATCTGTAGTGGTTGAGCCAATACACGTGTCCAAATTAATTCGCTAATATTGCTTTCATCAGCAAAAAGATAAGAGAAGTCAAAGTTTCAAATTAATTTTTTAATCTTATTATCAGTCAGACTGTTCAGAATCATCAATAATATAATATTTAATGCTTTAAGACTGTTCGGTACACTTTTTTTTATATTGGATAATCTTTTTCAATATAATTACAAATTAAAATAAATATTAATTTATAATTAAAATTATATTTCATCTTATATGACTAAGATCATTATAAGAGTGAGAAAAAGTGGCAAATGAATTTGTCAAGTGTTCTAATAAGCTTGAGTTATGGGAGTTATTGGTCGTTGAAGTGCTAACTCCGTTCTCTTTCCAGATTTTAAACGGGTTCGACTAATTTTCTCTTTGAAATTCAAAAAATGTATCTTTCCAAACTAAAACATTTTATTAAAAAGTAAAATTTGTAAATTCGATGACTTGTTTATTTTGACATAGCCTAAATCGCGAAAAACGCATATTAGAACAAAGCCAATGATGTACTGAATGTATTAAAAAAACTCCAATGGAAAATTCTAAACCGTTTTTAATCTGGAAAGAAATCGGAGTCAGCACTTTCAACAACCCATAACTCGCTTATTAGACCACTTAAAAATTTCAGTTGCCACTTTTTCTCACTCTTATAATGATCTTAACAATTATATTGAAAAAGATTATCCAACTTGGATAAAAAAGTGTACCAAACAGTCTTTTGGCACATTGATTTGTTAAATGAAACAAATTTAGAAGTACGGTCGAAAAGTTTTCTTCCAGGAGAGAAAATTGGGGTGCACAAAGTATTCTAACATCCACTACCTTATCAAATCAACCTATTAAATCGATACACTGACTTGAATGAATTATAATTTATTTGTTGGCAGTATTGAATAAAACAAGCTTTGTTACCGGCTAATACGTGTATCGTTATTACTGAAACTCAGTTTCACAGTTGCTTATAGAATATAATAACTTTGATCGTAAAAACAGAACAATATCACACCTTTATCTTTCACTGATATCCACAGTAACAATTATCTTCCATTATTTAATGCGTTCAGACTGCCAGTAACGGCGTTTTTATTAGTTCATCTTCCCCTTTCGCTAAAAGTATTGCTTTCTCCAAAAAATTAAGGTACCCTAACTTCAAGTTTTCTATACGTTTCAAGGTGCCCTGAGTCCAAAAACATTTTTTCTAGAAGAAGCAAATTATTGAAAATAATGTTCTCCTATTACAAAAATGTTCGCCGTATAGTACATCTATTGTAGCATCAAGAAAATTTCAGCACAATTTAATAAAAATATACATTTCATACATATGGCTACTTACAAAATACATTAGCCTAAACACAAAGTGTATGTAAATTACTAGTTGAATTTGGTTGCCTATGTAAGCTTTTCTTTTTATTAATTAAGTACAGCATTTAATTCATGAGCCTAGCATTAAACCATCAATTATTTTACTACAAGTTTTAAATTATTATTGTGTAATTGTAAATACTGATATGTTTTTTGTTTTTTGGGAGTGTAAGAGATTTCAATTTGTCTTATGTATCTTCCTACATACCTATAGTGAGGTCCACGTTATAATGGCAGTGGAGAAAGATAGGAGAACAATTTTGCCGATCTTCCGTCTTGTCAATCCCCTCTATAGACGGTAGCTGATGCAGGTTTATTGATAAAAACACTTCACTTACATGGGATACGTTTGAACAAATTTAATAAAAACAATATAAAAACCTTGTACCCTTTATTATTAATAGTTTTTATAATTTTTATTCTAAAGTTTTTAATAATAAAGGGTACTGTAGTCTGTTTCTTTGTCCTTAAGTTGATTGTAAATGATAAATAAACTATAAGGTTTTCATATTGTTTTTATTAATAGGTTTATTGATTTAATATCAACCGTTCATTATCGATTAAAATAATAAATTATATTTTATCGAGCGAGAAATTATATTTTCCAATAATTTCATAATTAAGATGAAATATTTTGTTAATTAATTATTAATTCTACATTGTTGAAATACGGTCTGGCAACAGAGCAAAGCGAGAAAGAGATAGCGCTATCCGCTTTGTTGAATGATAGATAAGGATAGCAATACCATTGCTAATCAAACACTGCCATTATAACGTGAACCTCACTATAAAAGGTTTTTTCTATTAGGGTTTAAAGATAAAAGGAAAGGTTATGGAAGCTAGGTCTTAGCTTTTAAATGGCAATATGTTAATATTATTTGAAAGGTTTTGATAATCTCAGATAATAAACACTCATAACGAAAAGTTGAAATACTCGCACTTTTGAAATATCGCACATAGGTGTTATCCTTTCATTGCTTTCAAAATGTTCAATAAGCTGCCAAAGTGGGTCAGTGATAATGGAAGTAATAGACAATTCCGAGCAGTTTTGACATTTTTCTTGGTGGAGCATCCATTTTATAGCCTGAGTGAATTTCGGGATAGTGAGATTTTGAAACTTTCTTGTGACATGTTTATCCAACAGCGCTGGTCAATCACTTAGAATAAAACTAAACTAAACTATGAATGACAACCTATTTTACTTTCCTTGACCTATTACCATAGGTAAGGAAAGTATTACTTTCCAAAAAAATTAAGGTACCCTAATTTCAAGTTTTCTATACGTTTCAAGGTCCCCTGAGTCCAAAAACATGATTTTTGTTTGTTGGTCTGTGTGTGTGTGTTTGTGTGTATGTCTGTGAACACAATAACTCCATTCCTAATTAACCGATTGACTTGAAATTTTAAACCTAAGGTCCTTATACCATGAGGATCCGACAGTAAGAAATTCAATAAATTAAATTCAAGATGGCGGATAATTACTAAAAAAACCATGTTTTTCACGGTTTTCTCGTAAACGGCTCTAACTATTTTCTTCAAATTTATACCATGGATAGCTATTTATAAGCCCTATCAACTGACATGAGTCTCATTTCTGGGAAAATTGCAGGAGTTCCGTAATATTCCTAAGAAAAATGGCGGATAATTACTAAAAAAACATGTTTTTCACGGTTTGCTCAAAAATGACTAGACCGATTTTTTCAAATTCATACCCTGTATAGTTATTTATCAGCTCCATCAACTGGCATGAGTCTTCTTCCTGTGAAACTAATGGGGGGTCCACCCATCCTTGAGAAATGGACTTTGTAACTTCCTTCTCGTGCATGAGGTAGGTAGATAGAGCAGTTTATAAAAAAAACACATAGTCGAGATTATTCATCTGTAGAGCAGCTGTTTTAACGACGTTTAAAAAAATCTTCGAATTTCACAATATTTACACAAAGGAAAAAGTACTCTGAAAAAATTATATATACACATATACAGTAGTCTGATGGTAGTTTCAAATATGTTGCCGCCAATTGTCATAATGTAATTCCCCGAAATTATTTTCTTTAAGAATGGGGCTTACAGTTCAATGAGCAAGGAAAGTTGTGTGAGTGTACCACACCAGATTTTTTGAGGTAGTAGTCACTATTCTGGGTTGACGTGGATCTCAATGTAATATACTATATTTTGCACTTTTGAACTATTATTTTGTCGATTACTTTTGTAAAAGGTTTGGATTGCGTGCTTAGGTTCAACTACAGAGCGACGGCGTACATGGTGCAGCATGGCTTCTATCAGTTCCTGAACTGGTTCGATGAGCGCGCCTGGTACCCGCTGGGCCGCATTGTCGGTGGCACCGTCTACCCGGGGCTTATGATCACCTCGGGAGGCATCCACTACGTGCTGCATGCGCTCAACATTCCTGTCCACATCCGCGACATCTGCGTCTTCCTAGCGCCCGTTTTCAGGTAGGCCTATCTACAAACTTAATTGCTATAAAGCCCGGACCAGACTAGCTCAAGTTTAGCTTCAGTCTTTTGCTCAAGCAAAAGTCGGAGGATGTAAGTCGTTGCGTCTGGACGGTAAAACGGATGGGTCTTCAAGCTTAAGTCGTCAAACTTAAAATGTATCGGCCGGGAATCTTTTTTCATCAAACCGTCCGTCTTTTGCATATCCACCAAAACCTAAATCGCGTAAAAATGGAGATAGAGAAATTGTGATTTCAGATTCTGATTCAGCGCCCTCAAATTAATAAAATGCCTCGCGAGTACTTGAAAATAGGCAAGTTTTTTTTATCTATTGTATATAACGCCTTAACCCTTTTTTGATTCTCATGATACTCTCAGAATTTGATGTTGATATTATGATTTACTATCATGATTTATAATAAGATGTACTATATTGTTGATAAGAATACGAATACTATCTTCGAAATTTCAATCCATTTACAATCACTGTGTCTCGAGATATGACATGTAAACAAATCCATTTACTTATCTCATTTATTTAGCGATTAACAGTAATATTTTTGTCATTATGTTGTTAATAATATAGCATTATCCAGTTGAATCAGCGAAAAATACGATATAATTATTACTCATCTACTGGATATAATTATGTCAACCGTATACAAATCAGACTCATTGAACCATATCACAATAATTCATATTGAAGTGACACATAACCTCTAGCTACTTTGGACTGTTGTAAAAATTAGAATTGGAACCGTTTTGGGCGTAAGTTAGCCTGTGATACTTTTCTGTAAGTTGTATAATTCTGAGTGATTGAATAAATAAATAAATATATCAAGAGCTGAACTTGTGAGCACAAAAATAGGAAAACGGACGACATAAGACGGATGCGTGTGGACGCAATTTTACATCAGTCTTTCGCTTGAAACAAACGATCCGTCTTTTGCTTGAGCAAAAGACTGATGGTAAACTTGAGCGTCTGAACCTGGCTTAACATATATTATGGGTTTCTTTAAAGCCCGGTCCAGACGCTCAAAGTCATCGCCGATCTTCCACTTGAGCAAAAGACGGATCGTTCGGTTTAAGCAAAAGAAGGATGTAAAACTGCGTACACATGCATCCGTCTTCTGTCGGTCCGTTTTCCTATTTTTGGGCTCACAAGCTCAGTTCGTCATCAACCATGGAAGAGCTAGTACTCTTGGCCACTCTTGTTTTGTGTGTGTATAAAATATATATATATAATACTAGCTTACCCGGCGAACTTCGTAAAAGTCAAATGTATCTCATGTCACACTTGACTTTATTTGGTGAATCATGAAATTTATCTGACAATCAATATTTTTATTTACATCTCAATACGGACTTCCTATGTGCTTAAAACTACCGTTTCAATACCAGTGAACAATAAAATTTTATCACAGAGTGACGTGTTTATTACAGCTGGTAAGTTCATATGCTAAATCATATTATCACAAACATGATCTTGAATCATGATGATCTTCCCGTTCTACGTTAGCCGCTCGGCTGACAATTTCGAAAACATAGTTCTGTAAAATGGATTAATATATAATTATTATTAGCCCCCTTATTAAAATGTCTGGTCAGAAACCATCCGCAATATTCACACAACATATTCCCAAAGTTTCATGCCGCTCTGTCAAGTAGTTTTTGAGTCTATAGGGAACAAACAAACACACAACCAGTCATTCATTTTTATGTTTAGAGAAGATTTTACTTAATTTCATGAAGAGTATGAATGAATGCGACTTTAGATCTCAATTAAAGATAGATTTTCCAAGAGTGCTTTCTACTCAAAGGAAGAGTACATTCAACATTACTCCACATGATTGGTATAATGCTTTATTTTCCTGTGTCTTGTGTATTTTTTACTGTGGGTTGTGTCTTTTTGCTCAACCATTTAGATTTTTTCACATGTTCCTGATCCCCTGTTTGAGGTGGGCAGTGGATGCTATTTAATCTATCTATCTGTAAAAAATAGGAAGAAAGGTAGAGTTCATTGCTCACGTAGGAGTAGGGACTGGCTATTGAAAAGACAAACATTTTCTCATGTTGCATTGCTTCGAGAATTACGTGATGAATCTGAAAATTGGAGGAACTGTCTTCGAATGGATTGCGAAATGTACTGTCAGTTATTATCACTTGTGTCTCCAATAATCATGAAACAGGAAAGGTTATGCCATATCTCGAGACACAGTGATTGTAAATGGAATGAAATTTTGTAGATAGTATTCTTAATATCAACAATCTTCTTCTTCTTCTTTGGCTGTGCCTTATCCCATTTAAATTGGGTCGGCATTCCTTCCTCTTAGTCTGCCTCTCCACAAAGCCCTATCCAATGCTTCCTCTCTCCTCCAACCACTCTCTCGCAAGTCAGCCGCTATTCTATCTCCCCACCTCATCCTAGGTCTACCTCGTCCTCTCACACCATCCAAAACCAAATCCTGCACTCTTCGTCCAACATAATCCTCCTCCTGTCGCTGCACATGCCCAAACCACCTTATCCTTGTCTCTTGCATTTTCTTTCCCAGTGGTCCAACTTTTACAGTGCCTCTGATCAATTCATTTCTTATTTTATCTCTTCTTGTAACCCCACACATCCATCTTAACATTCTCATCTCAGTCTTAATATCAACAATAATTATAGTAAATCTTTATATATCATGATAGTACATCATAACATCAAAATCAAATTCTGAGAGTATCATGAGAATCAAGAAAGAAAAAAGGGTTAAATGGCGTTATATCCAATCGAGAAAAAACTTGCTTATTTTTAAGTACTCGCGAGGCATTCTATTAATTTGAGGGCGCTGAATCACAATTTCTCCATCTCCATTTTTACGCGATTTAGGTTTTGGTGGATAGGCAAAAGACGGACGGTCGGCCGGAAAAAGATTCCCGGCCGATATTAAGCTTGATGACCTAGCTGTTGTACCGTCCACACGCCTTTATAGACCGACAAACTGACCTTGTATAGGTGACAGGTTGTGTATCTTTTCGGATGCAACACGTTGCTTTTGAGTAGATACAAAAGAGCATCTGTTGCTTGTGGAAAGATATTTTTCTAAAATGTTCGATGTTTTTGAACGGGTAATAATTTTTATGAGGATATTTAGCTCAAACCTCCAAAACTTATTTTTTTCTTTTATTAGCGTGAAATCAGAACGTTAATGCTTGATTATATAGAATTTCAATGATTATTGTATAGAATTGATTGCATATTGATCTCCTACTAAATTTGTTCTGCGATTATTGTCTTAACCCTTATCTACAGTATGACTATTGAGTTTTATTTTTCATCGATTCAAGATGATGACTGATACAAATTCACAGATGTGATTCACGATGCTACATAAATTTTGTGAATTGGGTTCTAATGAATGTTTGCACAAATGCTATTCAAATGTTTGCCTTGTAAGTTGCCTCAAATAGCTTGATAACTAGAACGTACAACCGCGGCATGTCTTCATTTTTCTTAGTATATCACTACAATATAGAGAAAATACTAGTAGCCTACGAATTAAAAATTCAATTATCAATTTTATTGAAGATTAAATTTTTGAAAACTCCATCGTTTTCTGGTGGAATTGACTCGACATTAACAACTAATTTACAAGAAGAAGAATAAGAAGAAAACCATCGCAATGCGTGAAAGAGAAAGCGCCATCTGCTTTGTTGAACGATAGACAAGGATAGCAACACCATTGCAAATCACACACTGCCATTATAACGTGCACCTCACTATATCCTTGTCTATCATTCAGCAAAGCGGATAGCGCTATCTCTTTCTCGCTTTGCTCTGTTGCCAGATCGTCTTTCAACAATGTAGAATTAATAATTAAATAACAAAATATTTCATCTTAATTATGAAAATTCATTATGAAACTATTGAAAAATATAATTTCTTGCTTAATAAAATATAATTGCTTATTTTAAACGAGAACTAACAGTTAATATTACATCAATAAACCTCTATCAGCTACCGTCTACAGAAGGCATTGACAAGACAGAGGATCGGCAGCGTTTCTCTTATCTTTATCCTCTGCCATTATAACGTGAACCTCACTATAGTCCACATGTTGGCCCAGTTGCTGACCCAGTAAGCTAGCCCAGCTTAGTAAAGGTGCAATTCTTTATAAAGGTCATTACTTACTGGCACTGGTCGTCATTGGCCTTAATTGGGCCAACATGTTGATACGGCATTATTGTAACCTTAGAGATCAGTTATAGAATAGACACGCCCCATAGTATATTCATACTGAAAGTCAATGAAGCCAACATCTACTGCCATATCGCCCCATCGTGACGTAAGCATCGGATAGGAAACTTTTCTTTAGAGTTTGTTTACATTGTTTTCCATAGCAGATTGTGTCTATTCCAGCGGGAGCGCAGCGGGAATTTACAACTTTCATAAATAATAATTTATTTCCATCTGAAATAGACCCAATCTGAAAGTTTTCTATCCGATGGGGCGATATGGCAGTATATGTTGGCTTCAGAGGCTAGACTTCCCAGCGTGTCTATTCTATAACTGGTCTAAAATTGTAACGAATATATGAGAATTTTGTTGCAATGGTCTGTCTTTATATTTTTGAATACGGCAATAAAAATTGTTTCATGAATAAGAGATGAAAATGTTGTGGTTTTGCAGTGGACTGACAGCGATCTCGACCTACCTGCTGACAAAGGAGCTGTGGTCGGGAGGTGCCGGTCTGTTCGCCGCCTGCTTCATCGCCATCGTGCCCGGCTACATCAGTCGCTCGGTCGCCGGCAGCTACGACAACGAGGGCATAGCTATATTCGCGCTACAGTACACATACTATCTATGGGTCAGTAACTGCCACTATACAGTCACTAACAGGCTAAAGCTAGGTTTACACTATGTAGCAGAGCTGAGCTACATGTAGCTCAGCTATATAGCTCTGCTAAAAGTTCAAAAAGTGACACTGGAGATCTGCTATATAGCCGGGCTATATAGCAGTTTTAAGCCTATTTTCTCAGCTTTATAGCAGAAAATGAGCTATTCAAAATTTCCGGTAAACATCAAAGAGAATCTGAGCCATATGTAGCTCTGGTGCATGTCAATATTTGTTTATAGCAGAGCTAGATGTAGCTGCTCTGTCCTTGAAGGAAAGCTGCCGAAGCTGTTTACTGCTGTTTGCAGTTGTTTAGTGCATAGTCTGGGAAAAAGAAAAAGAAGATATTGGATAATTTTGTCTCTATTCCAGTCAAATTCACTCTCCATAATTACACAATAATATACAAGTAGGCTAAGTAGTTCTGCGAACAGTAGACCTCGCTCATGAATACAACTTTCAATCTAATGAGAAGGGTCAGTACAATAAGTACAGAATATTGTGAAGATTTAGCCATGTCATCTATTATTTTCTCCATTGAAAGTGCTAGAGACACTGTTTGAAGGGACACTGGACTTATCAAGGAGGTACCTTTTTATCAAATACATACAAATGTTACCTTTTAAATGAAAAAGACTAAGAAATTGTCAAAAAACCACAGATTCATTGACACTTAGAAAGACCGGTTTCGGTCTTTATCAAAGTTTATCAGAGATTGACAATGGTGTAATCACCGAAACCGGTTTTTCTGAGTATCAATAAATATGTGGTTTTTTGACAATTGCTTAGTCTTTTTCATTCAATATGAATAATTACCACAATATCAACTTCCCAACTACACAAAAATAAAAACAAAATTAACCTTTACACCTTTACATACAAATTTTTTTCTACAACTGCAGAATTGAACTCCAATACAATAAAGATTTTTAAAAAATAATTTATCCAATTAATTTAATAGTTATAATAAGATGATTAAATTTAATTATTCTATCTAATCATAATAATTTATTTTATAATGATATATTATTAGAATAAGATAAAACAATTAGTATTATCTGCAAAACAATTTGGTAGAAACGAGATTTGAACCTGGGTCCCACAGTGTGAGAAGCCACGGTCTAACCAACTTGGTCACCATGTGCTCGTAACAATAGATGCGAAAAAGTATGAACATGAATTGCTGTATCTTCAAAGACACATCTTTTCTGGATAGAGGTTAGTTTACGGTTTTTTTTCAAATTACAAAAAAACCAGAGGTCTTATCAAAATTCGTTACACATACGTTTCTGCGCCTTGTTTCAAAGAACTTGAATACCAAATTTCATCAAAATCGGACAATAACTGCGACTGTAACTGCGGTACAAACAAACAAACAGACAAAAGCCGATCGAGTCGAAACTAAGACCTCAGCTTCGCTGCGGTCAATAAATCAAAAATAAATGCTTGCAATGCGGCAGTATTGCCTACTAGCACTCTGACAACAAATGAGTACAGTATATCTGGTGTAAACCCAGCAGGCATTAAACAGCTGCAATTAGCTGCGGCAGCCTTCCTTCAAGGACAGAGCAGCTACATCTAGCTCTGTTATAAACAAAAATTGACATGTAGCGGAGCTACATATAGCTCTGCTACATAAAAGTAGCGTTAAATCTACTTATAGCAGAGCTATATGTAGCTGACAGAGCTATATGTAGATCAAATTTTATATAGCCCTCCAGCTACGTAGTGTAAACGTAGCTTAGAGCCTGTTCACATGACAGCGATTTACGTTCGGTTGTCGCGCGGTTGACAAACCGAGCGATTGCCAGGTATAGGGAAACACATGGTACCGTACACATGCATCGCTCGGTTTTAGTAGTCGCCGGCGAATCGTGGCGGTTGTAGTCTCAGACTACAACCGCTCGGTTGTCGCTCCGTTGCCGGGCGGCTCGATTAAACTAGAGCAGGCATGAGAGCGTACACATGTCTTCAGTCAACCGAGCGGTTTCGATCAGAGCAGTAATATATGTTTAAGAGTAATACAGTGATTAAGTACATAGATTAAGATTGAGTACATAGATGTTGTACCTAGTAATTATTTATCATAACCGAGAGCAAACGCTGTCATGTGTACGAGGCTGGCAAACCGAGCGATTTGCCAATCGAGCGACAACCGAGCGTAAATCGATGTCATGTGAACAAGCTCTTAACAGTGTTCTGTAGCTACTAACGTTTCGTTGGATAAGCGATCAGTGTTGTGTAACAGCTGACCTACAAGAGCACACAAACTACTGCACATCTGCTTCGAAAGTGTCTGCCACTACAGTTTCTATAATAAAGGCTGATTTACACGGTACCAGTTGCTGGCATGCCAGTTTGGATATTAATAATAACTTTTATTCACTTCATTGTACAATTTTACAAAGCATAATAAAATAAAAAATATCAAGTGCACTCCTCATTAGGCTAGGCCTGCGTCGAGGAGTGGTTACTTGGTCGAGGAGTATTGACTGGCAAGCGGCTTCTGGCATGCCAGCTTTAAGCGGTACCCTGTTTACACGTTGCCAGCTACTGGAAGAAGTCGGATGTGTTGTAGTTTTACTGAGAATGTGGTTTATGTGAAAGTAATGCAGATCTTGGTTTTTTAAACAAATGGCAGAAACGCCACACAGAGTTGCCGTTCAAAAAAGTGTGAGGGGAATATGGTTTTGTGTGAAGAACTTTTGGAAATATGTACCCACGAGTTACAGCTGAAAGAAGGAGAAACGTGGATGGACAACAAGGCTTGGGGGCATCAGAGACAATTATAAGAGAGCTTCATGCTAGTGACCCGCAAGAGCACACAAACTATAGATTATAAGATTATAAAGCTGTGATGAGGCTGACATGAAGCTGGCGCGCCAGTAAAACAAAATTCAATTTCAAATTTTATTCAATCCAATTCACAATATTTACAAATTATGAGAAATAAAATCATACAGCTTAAAAATATTAGAGTAATAAGTATATTATAAAGTACATAAAAGTCTAATTTATTAAACAATAACTTCAGACAAGAATTCGAACATGCTAAATCAGGACTAATTTGTGAATTTGGATAGAAAAATACTGCTTTCTGAGAGTACAAAACTCTACGTCTGCGAGCAGAAATGAATATCTAAATTTATTAATTTATGGAGAAGTAGAAAAATAGAAAAAGAAGAAAGAAAAATTAGCAACCAATCACTCACACATTCACACTAACCATGCTCACTTTCCAAATCCGGCTCATTTTCCCAATGCATAACCACCATTATCAGAGTATTTTTGAATAAGGCCTCTAGATAGTCCGGCATAAGACCTCTAAGCCATCCAAGAACTTTTGTTTTAAAAACAAGTCGATTTTGTGTTCTGTTAATTTCAAGAGGAATATTGTTGAAAAACTTGGGGCCGAGAAATACAAACGATTTCTGGAAACAAGTGGTATACGATTTAGGAAGTCTCAGTAAATCAGATGTCACTCTCCTAGTTTGATAACTAGGAACATCCCTGAACAACGCATGACCACCGTTTCCAGACATAACATGAAACATATACAATACCTTGAAAACAAAGATATATCTGAGAGGCAAGCATCTGAGACTCTGAAGAATAGCAAAGAATTTTCATATCCACCCTCCTTCTTGATGGCACAAAAAAATTTGTTCTGCTGGAACTGCCAGCGGCTGGCGCGTCCTTGGCTTGCTGTCTTCTCCAGTTACTGGCGTGAGCCGTTTACACAGTGCCAGTCGTTGGCAACCAGTGACTGGCTACCTTAACTGGCAAGCCGACTGGCACCGTGTAAATCAACCTTGAGTTTCTTTATTCATGAACTGTGACTGCCAGTAAAGTTCAGGTTTTCGAATGTACTGTGGCATCGTATATGCAATACCTTACAGGGCAGTAGAGTCTATTGGTCAGTCACTCCCGCTTATTTATTTGATGGCAACAAATCTGTCTTATAAGATTAGGCAGCAACTAATGTACATCATCAAAACCTAATGGTCTCTTCACATACGCTACTACGCTACACTGAAAATTGTAGTGAATACATTCACTGAATACTACATTAATAGTGAGTGTTATTTATTTAGCGTATGGCAGTTACACAACAAATATAATAGCTCATGAGTCTCAAATGCCTAGATATATACAGGGTCTGTATAATAAGTAACCGCACTGACCTCAGGAAATTTTTTATTGGCAAAATAAGTACAATTTTTCATTAGATATCTTCAAAGTAGTCCCTATTGGAGTCAATGACACGCTGATACCGGTTTTTCAAATCCCTGAACGGTCCCTGGAAGTCGGCAACCTCTATACTGTCTAGAGCCCTCGTCGTAACGTTTTCCAGAGTCCCGAACCGCGTCCCTTTAAGTTGTCTCTTGATCTTGGGGGACACAAAGTCCAGTGGTGCCATATCCGGGCTGTAAGGAGGATGTGGCAACGTTACCCTCGACTAATTTGGCCAACTGCTCGGTGACGAGCAGGCAGGTGGGCGACGGAGCGTTGTCGTGATGGAGGATCCAAGAATCGGCAGTCCCCGGACGGACTCGATGAACCAGGGCGGTTAGTCGACGGAGCACCTCTCTGTAGTACTGGGTCGTTTACAGTTTGGCCGGGTGGCACAAACTCTTTGTGAACGTCGCACACCTGCCTGCTCGTCTCCGAGCAGTTGGCCAAATTAGTTGAGGGTAACGTTGCCACATCCTCCTTACAGCCCGGATATGGCACCACTGGACTTTGTGTCCCCCAAGATCAAGAGACAACTTAAAGGGACGCGGTTCGGGACTCTGGAAAACGTTACGACGAGGGCTCTAGACAGTATAGAGGTTGCCGACTTCCAGGGACCGTTCAGGGATTTGAAAAACCGGTATCAGCGTGTCATTGACTCCAATAGGGACTACTTTGAAGATATCTAATGAAAAATTGTACTTATTTTGCCAATAAAAAATTTCCTGAGGTCAGTGCGGTTACTTATTATACAGATCCTGTACACTGTATTTTTCTTTAATTTGATTCTTAATTATTTTAATTCTTTGAGATGTTGTGCAGTTTTCGGTCAGGAGAACATAAGTTTGTCTGACCGCCATCATTTGCTAGTCCATTTAGCGTTACCCAATGTGCACCATGGAGGCGAACTAAATAGTGAATGTAGTCTTCCCGTCATGTATACGCAATAGAGCTTATTCGTAATTTATTTGTATATCATAAGTATTTTCAGTGTAATATATAATCCAACATAATCTTATAATTTTACGCTCTTTTAATTGAAAAGTTATGCATTTTATTTTTTGTTGAAATTTTACTTTCTGGATTTCAGGTGAAATCAGTGAAGACTGGTTCAATATTTTGGGCCTGCCTTACAGCGCTCTCCTATTTTTATATGGTAAGTTGATTATACATAATTATTATTATTAGCGTATGTCTTTGAATGGTGGGGATACCCAAGGGTAGTTCCACCTCACCGTATATAGTCCAAAGTTCCCTAATGGGAAACCGGACACTAAGGTTATAGTGAGTACAATACTTTAAATTTACACTTTTCACTTCGGAATAAAGTTCATTTTGATGTTAGAAAGTCCAAACATATACAAAACCGAAACAAAACACAAAACCACTAAGCCAAATTTAGAAAATATTGAATTTAGACAATAAATTTAGAGCCCAAAATTTATAGCACGTTACAATTTTGCCATGGCAACCATATAATTATATTCAATAGCTAATTTTATAAGTTACTGTTCCAATTCCATAATAGAGTTGCTTTAACTGATCTTTATTCGCAAAACGAAACAAATATCTGCAGGTATAATTATCAAAATATTGTGAAATGTTCCCCACAAAAACACAGTCTGGGTGTGTTGGTATGAATTCAGTAATTCACATAGCATTGCAGATTAAATAACAACGGTTATGTGATGATGTTTACAGGTAGATAATAATGAAGTTTACAGAATTGATAGATACTTGTGGGTTTTTTCTATATTCTAGAGACCAGCTATTATACAGGTTGTTCTGAAAAAAGGTACCCATAAGTCAGGGTGTGATTCATCACATCAAAAGAAGAAAAAAGTAACAATTAACACAGGTCCGAAAATGCTTGTTTACCAAGCTATACAGGCTGGAAGATCTGGTCTGAATATCAGTTCCCCGCTGAAACGAAGCCCTACGGGTATTTGTTGGCTGTCAATTAAGATGTACAATTTAGTGTTCTTTATGTAAAATGAACTGAAAAATTGAATAAACCCGTTTCCAGACCTGTAGCTATAGTAATTTTTAAGAGATGTGACGAAATATGCGAAACTTGGTCCCGAAAAACAAGTTCCTTTATTAAGGTTTGAAACAGAATTACTTTGTTAGATGTATAATAAACACAAAATATTTTTTTACAGAAGGGAAAATAGTATCTTGAGTCACAAGGACGGGAAGGGCCGTTTTGCAGGCGAGAATGATGTTTCTAGTCGAGGCGTTAGCCGAGACTAGAATTTTATTCGAGCACTGCAAAAAACATTCACGTCCAAGTAACTTACACTTTTTTTGTCATAAATAATCTAGAAAAGGATAATTGAGAAACATTACCTGCTTGTGCTGACATTACTACATGCATTCTATAAACATAACCTAGTTTACAAGTTTCGAATCAGGAATTCCTTGATTGTAGTTGACAAAACATCCACCTGGACTGCTAAAAGGCGGCAGTTTTTCTCAAGGTCTATAAATTCAGGTCATGACACTCATGTTTCTTATGGAGCGGCCATTTTATGGGGTCTTTATGGCGGTACATTTGAAAATCCAATATAATTCAATTTGCTCATAACAAAATTATGCATTTTAAAAACAATATTCTAGTTTAGCTAATATGTGAATTCAGGTTTTCAATTTTTTAATAATGAAATTTCAATAATAAATGCTTCAATTATTCATTTTTTTATTATTAAAAATTTTTCTTGTTCTTGTTCAAGGATTATGATTCAAAAGGCATTGGGACAAGACAGAAATATGCGAGGCCAATTTCAAAAAGAGCTTCAAGTTCCCGATCAATTAAATCTAAAAATCAACAATTTAGTTCCTAGTTGGTATCTAATTTATTATTATTCTGTCGGAACAATTTATTTTACAATTCAAAGCCAAGCAATCAATATCCCTTGAACAATATTACAAAATAACACATCTTTATGTTCAATCTATAATGATAACAGCTGATAAATTTGAAAATTGGTGAACTAGAACCCCATAAAATGGCGATTTTGCAATGCATCACGGGACTGTGTCATGACCTGTATTTATAGACCTTGGTTTTTCTGTTCCAAATTCGGAACTAGGAAACATACTCGACTGTAAAGAAAACATATGATTTTATTACAGTATAGTATGCTGTAATGAGAATCATATGTTTATTTGTTCTACAATCAGCTGTTTACCGGCTTGATTTCATGGATGTAAAACAGATGAAATTGAATGACTATGACAATATAGTATCTTAAGTCACAAGGACGGGAAGGGCCCTTTTGCAGGCGAGAATGATGTTTCTAGTCGAGGCGTTAGCCGAGACTAGAATTTCATTTGAGCACTGCAAAAGACATTCACGTCCAAGTAACTTACACTATTTTTTGTCATAATAATCCAGAAAAGAATAATTGAGAAACTGAAAACATTACCTGCTTGTGCTGACATTACTACATGCATTCTATAAACATAACCTAGTTTACAAGTTTCGAATCAGGAATTTCGTGACTGTAGTTGACAAAATTTCCACCTGGAGCGCTTAAAGGCGGTTTTCGTACCAGTTTTGCTGTTCCAAATTCGGAACTAGGAAACATACTCGACTGTAAAGAAAACATATGATTTTATTACAGTATAGTATGCTGTAATTAGAATCATATATGTTTATTTGTTCTACAATCAGCTGTTCACCGGCTTGATTTCATGGATGTAAAACAGCTGAAATTTAATGACTATGACAAAAATATATTTTGAATTCTATTCATGACAATAACACTTGTGTAATCTGTTGAATAAATGTTGACTTTGTGTTGCAACAGGTGTCGGCATGGGGTGGGTACGTGTTCATAATCAACCTGATCCCTCTGCACGTGTTTGTGCTGCTGCTGATGGGCCGATACTCGAACCGGTTGTTCACCAGCTACACCACCTTCTACATTCTCGGCCTGCTATTCAGCATGCAGATTCCTTTCGTCGGCTTCCAGCCAATCAGAACAAGCGAGCATATGGCTGCTTCAGGCAAGTAGCAAATCTATTCTCATATACAGTCCGGGTACTGTAACTTTGGTTATCAGCGTAGGGCCACTAGACTACAATACTACCCGTTCAAAAACATCAATCATTTTTGAAAATGAATCTTTCCATAAGCAACAGATGCTCTTTTGTATCTCTTTTTTTCTTCTCAAAATCAATGTGTTCAAAGATACACAAGGAGCTTTTTGGAGTTACATTATTTTAGCACAACTTTACAGTCCGGATCCTGTAGCTTGGCCTACCGGCTTATACTTGAAATTCAGTGGATGTCTTGTATATTGCGGCAAGAAATGGTGAAAGGTTAAATGATTCAAAAATATGCAGAGACAGTACATTAAAGTTGCGACGCTCTAAACCTCTAAGCCACTAACACTTCCTAATTATTCGTGATAGTGTATTCGAGATCGGGCTTGGTATTGAAAAATATACTCAATTAAAAAGACATAAGTGAATATAGTGAGGTCCACATTGTAATGGCAATGTAAGATTGACAATACTGTTGCTGTCCTTTTCTATCATACAACAAAACAGATAGCACTATCTCTCTCTCGCTTTGCAATGCTGTCTATTTGCCAGAATATTTTATATTTACTTTTGACAGTGACTGTAAAAAACTGAACAAACAATTCTCAGCCGCCATTTTTTTTCTTCATTCTATCAAAATACTTGAGTACACAAGTCGTATAATTGATTTAAAATGTATTTTTGAAACAATGAAATAATTTTTAAACATTACCGTATGAGAAACACAAATTAAAATACCTGAAATGACATTTTAAAAGTTGATAACTAATCATCCTAGACTTCATCCAGGCTGCAGTTAGCCCCCACCCGTATAGGTTATACCTACTCGTAACGGTATAAATAATATTGAAAAGTTATTTCAGAATTAGTTCATTGAAATCACTTATTTTTAAATAGGATTTCTATTTTTCTATTATTTTTAAAAGAAATTGGAATAGAATACCAACCATATAACTTAATTTCTGTTGTTTTGAAGCTTTTTAAATTAGCCGCCATTCCAGGTTTGTATAAAAATAAAAATCTGATCTCAGTTATGAAAGAAAATTTTTAAATCAAATTATGTAAAAAATATATTTTCTTCATTAATTTGACTTTTGATTGATTATTTTATCAAGGAAATTATAATTATTATTAGATTAAATTTAATGGGATGAATTGAGTAACAGTCAGTGGCAAAATGGAGAGACTTGGCAACATTTTTCTCCTATCTTTCTTCACTGCCATTATAACGTGGACCTCACTATAGAAATGATGAATGAGAATTCATTTTCTCAAGTTAGTAATAGAAATATGTTTACTGTCTGATCAATAAAAGTATAGCCCGGGTCCTGTAGCTTTGCCTATCGGCGTAGGGCCACTAGACTACAATACTACCCGTTCAAAAAAATCGAACATTTTTGAAAATGTATCTTTCCATAAACAACAGATGCTCTTTTGTATCTCCTCAAAAGCAACGTGTTGCATCTGAAAAGATACACAACCTATCAGCTTTCATTCGTTCAACATGCTCTTTCCATTGTTGGTGATACGTTGCAACTCTCTCATTCATGGAGAATCTCAGTGCTCGTTCAAGGAAGCTCTGTAGAAAGCTTCCTCCATATAGGGATCTAAGCTTTGAAGAGGAGAGTGCTTGAAGAGGGGAAAAGATGCTGGAAAAGTGAGAGAGGGAATGATGCTATCTCACGCTAGAGCACGATATCAGGCGGGAGAGATTCCTGGTTCAGTATTATCAGCAGGCAGAGTAATACCGGGTGATTACAAATGAAATAGACAGTTTGAATAGCTTGTAGAGAATTTATTATTTAAAAGTTTAGATCATTACTTACATGATTACATAGAAGAATTCTTGAAGTTTTTATTGAAAATTTAAAGTTGTTCAATGTGTGCACCATTTGCAACACGACAGATATCAACACGGTAGTCAAATTCTGACCACACACGACTAAGCATCTCACGGTTAACTGTAGCAAGAGCATTTGTAATTCGTTGTTTAAGATCATCGATATCAACAGGAAGCGGTGGTACGAAAACTCTGTCTTTTACATAGCCCCACAAGAAAAAGTCGCAGGGCGTTAGGTCCGGACTACGAGGTGGCCACGGCTGAAACACAACGTTTTCCTCACTTGCACGGCCGATCCATCGTCTAGGAAGATGTTCATCCAGATACGCTCTGACGTCTGAGTACCAGTGAGGCGGAGCTCCATCTTGTACAAAAATGAAGTTACAACTATCTTCATGGAGTTGAGGCATTAACCATTCGGTTAACATGTCCAGATAAATTCTTCCGGTTACTGATGGTTCTTGGAAGAAGAAAGGCCCGTAAACCTTTTCACAAGATAAAGCGCAAAACATGTTCACTTTAGGAGAATCGCGTATATGCTGTACAGTCTCTCTTGGGTTTTCTGTTCCCCATACTCGTACTGTCTGTTAACTTTTCCACTAATGTGAAAAGTGCATTCATCACTGAAAATTAGGCGATTAAACAATGTGTCGTCATTTTCAAGATAATGTTGCATCTCTTGACAAAAATTTTTACGTACAACTTTATCATTGTCATTTAAACTTTGTACTAACTGCAATTTATAAGGTGTCATTTTCAAACGTTTCCGCAGAATTTTCCACACAGTAGGTTGAGGAATTTGCAATTCTAAACTCGCTGATCTAGTCGATTTTCCTGGACTTCGTACAAAAACATCATGAACACTATCAATTTTTTCTTCTGTAACAGAAGGTCTTCCAGTACTCTTCTTCTTACACACACATTCACTGCTTTCAAAACGTTAATACTAGTCATAAATTGATTGCCTTGTTGGTGGTGGTTTACCGTATTTTGTTCTGAAATGACGCTGCACAACAGTAACAGAGTTTGTTTTGGCTAATTCAAGAACACAATAAGCTTTCTCCACTTGAGTAGCGGCCATATTGCTAAACTAAACTGGCTGTTGTAACACGGAGCAGCCAACAATAGCCAGCAACAGTTCTATCAACATAAACTTTAAGAAATTCCCTACAAACCTATATCACTTACTATGTTGAAATACACCAGTTTAATTTTGTACAGGCTATTGAAGTTGTCTATTTCATTTGTAATCACCCGGTATAGTGAGGTCCAAGTTATAATGACAGTGTTTGATTAACAATGGTATTGCTATCCTTGTATATCATTCAACAAAGCGGGTAGCGCTATCTCTTTCTCGCTTTGCTCTGTTGCCAGATCGGCTTTTAACAATGTAGAATTTATAATTCATTATGACATTCTTAAAAAATATAATTTCTTGCTTAATAAAATATAATTGATTATTTTAAACGAGAATGAACAGTTAATATTACATCAATAAACCTGTATCAGCTACCGTCTATAGAAGGCATTGACAAGACAGAGGATCGGCAACGTTGTTCTGCTATCTTTCTTCACTGCCATTAAAACGTGGACCTCACTATAGGGTTTCTGAAGCCTGATGTTTTTGGAAATCCGTGAATATTACCCTGCAAAACATACCTTGCCTATATGCTGTTATATTGCCTATATAAAGTCACGTAGGCAAAGCTACGGGACGCGTACTGTATTCTATTAGTTTTGTAGCAAGTGCCTCAGTTCTGCTAGTGCCTATTCCAGACAAACTAAAACAATTGAGACGTTGTGACGTTCAGCTTGTACATTCGCACAGCATCGAGTTTGAGTTAAGCTGCGTACAGACTTGAGTGCCACGAACCACTACCTCCGTAAACAAAGCCATAGTGCATTCGTGTGACGTCAGCACAGGTAGGGCTCCGACACCAAAAAACACTAGCTGATAAAGATCAGCTGAAATCAACGAATTTTTATTGGTTTAGGAGCCCTACTTGCGCTGACGTCACACGAATGCACTACGGCTTTGTTTACGGTGGTAGTGCACGAACACGCTCATTTCAATTTTTATCAGCTGATGCTACGCTTATTACGAGTATATTATGTACCTTACTGTTAATATATAATCAGCTGATGAAAAGTAAAATGCGCGTGCTCGTGTCGCTCAAGTCTGTACGGAGCTTTACAGAGGGAGTCTAGTCAGCTACACCGTTGCAAATTAGTCTGTTCAATTAGGATTATTTGTTTAATTAGGTTCTACAGGTAGAAGGGAAAGTTAGGGAGATTAGTGGTTGGTGGTTGTATTTGACCAAATACGGTCATGAGAACCATTGAACAAGAAAAGAAACTACAAACAAATGGAAAGAAAAGAGACTACAAACAAATAAAAAGAAAAGAGACTACAAACAAATGAAAAGAAAAGAGACTACAAACAAATAAAAAGAAACTACAGCACAGAAAGTTACAAATAAATTATATTAAAATATCAGGTTTGACCTTAGAAACCGTAAAGGTGCGTACAGACTTTCGCTCTGCTCCGCAACCGAACGTCACTCCAGCAGAGCGATTGATGATCGACCGGGGAGCAACAGTGGTTCGACCGGGGAACGCGAGAAGATCTAACATCTTCCGTAACGTTCATGATGGGTGCGGGGGCGGAGCGACTGTTGTTCGATGGAGGAACTAGGGCGGTACGAGGGCGGAGCGTGCTCGGTGCGGGTTGGAAGCACGTATATGTGTACGCAGCTTTAGAAATCAATGAAATGTGTGTACAAAAATCACACGGTTCAAATTCACGCTCATATAATAAACTATGGAGATCAATATCATAGAGAAACAATGTCAATATCTCTATGTCAATAGAATAGAATAGAATAGAATAGAATATCTTTATTAGCCTCAATAGTACATCACAATTTGACATATAGGCCATAATATTTGACATAATATCATCAATCATGAACGAGTAATGCATGTAATCAGTGAACTCACTCTACTTACTCAGTAAACAATATCAAGGCTCATTAATTCATCAACAGGCACGTGCAAATATTACAGCCATTGAGTTATAATAACATCAGATTAAAACAAATAACATTTATGTGTACGTGTATTACTTCTAGGTTTCCAATCCATACTTCATTGGAAATTAAAATCTTTAATTGAAAAACACAGATTAATCTTTTTCACAACTGCGTTTACTCTTATCTTTAAGCTAATCTTTAAGCTTTTTTAGCTAATCTTTAAGCTGTGTTTACACCAAAGTTATTAACAAAATGTTTACTTTTCCGTCCTTATAGATTGTATTGTTTAAACGGAACTTGACAAACACATATGTACAAATCATGTGTAAGATAAGTTATGTCCAATCTAATAGAATCTATAAGGACGGAAAAATAAACATTTTTTAATAACTTTGGTGTGAACGCAGTTTTAGATTTGTTACTGTTGTTTTGTGTTGTAATCAAATAAATTATTCTAATTTGTGAACAAACCTAATAAATGTGAATCTGACAATGATTGAACTTTTTTCAATAAAATATTGTAATTTCCAATGAAGTATTGATTGTAAACCTATAATTAAAGCACGCATTTGTTATTTGTTTATATTTAGTGTTAACAATAAACGTTTTGTTGATAATTGACACTAATTTTATTATTGCAGTAATTTAATAGGTTGGCTGATTAACAGCGTACCACTTGAACGCTAAAATTTATGATTATTTGCCTATTTCATTGTTAGCACTTCTAAGAGTTGAGACAAAATAGAAAAGAGATAAAAAACAGATGCTGTGATATTTATAAATTCTTAGTTTATAAATATTTTGAACTCAAAATTGGACAAAAATCATAAAGTGTAAACATAACCTATTTTTGGACAATTTTGTTCTAAATTTGGGAAAGGTACAGTTTTAGGCTTTAAGTCTGTTGTTCCTTTCCCAATCATTCATAGTTGAGAATTATATTGTATCTATCAATTATAAATAAATGAATAAACTGTTTATCAGTGTTGTGATAAACTTAAAAGAGTTAACCAGAGATTGTGATAATGTTGTAACAACCGAAACCAGTATCTTGTTTTTTTTTTAAAATAAAACTCTGGCCAGACAACCAACCTCTTGTCTTTTATTCAGTATAAATGACTACTAAAATATCACCTTCACACAACTACTCAGATAGTCTATTACATTTTTGTACTAGTTTTTCAATATAAACTTTAAATTTGTTTTAGTTTAATTTGAAGTTAAGTGTAAATTTAGTTTAAGGCTAGGCGCACACCAGTTAGCCAAAACAAGACAAGACATGATCAGACCCCTTTATTCATTTATTTATTCATTTATATGGTTAGCAAATACAATCGATCGGAAAAGAAAAAACAGGCTTTTGCCCATTATAAAGTCACAATACTTCACATTGTTGTTTATGACGCAACTCACACTGATTAGTCATTGCAATTAGACATGTCTTCATAAGCAACTAAGTGAAGTATTATGACTAAACGTGTCTTGTCTTTTCTTGACTTAGCCTTAGGCTAGGCGCACACCAGTTAGTCAAGACAAGACATGATCAGACACGTTTAGTCACAATACTTCACATTGTTGCTTATGACGATACTCACACTGATTAGCCTTTGCAATTGGACATGTCTTTATAAGCAACTATGTGAAGTATTGTGACTAAACGTGTCTGATCATGTCTTGTCTTGACTAACTGGTGTGCGCCTAGTCTAGGTCAAGAAAAGACAAGACACGTTTAGTCATAATACTTTACATATTTGCTTATGAAGACATGTCTAATTGCAATGACTGATCGGTGTGTGTTGCTTCATAAGCAACTATGTCAAGTATTGTGACTAATCGTGACTAGTCTTGTCTTGACTAACTGATGTGTGCCCACCCTAAGTCATTGCAATTAGACATGTGTTCATAAGCAACTATGTGTAGTATTGTGACTGAACGTGTCTGATCATGTCTTGTCTTGTCTTGACTAACTGGTGTGCGCCTAGCCTAAGGTTCACACACAATTTGTGGTTCACAACTACTCAGATAGTCTATTACATTTTTGTACAAGTTTTTCAGTATAAAATTGAATCAATCACAATTTGAATTCAAGCGTAAATTAAGATTAATTTTGTGCGTTTTTTGTTATTTGCAGGAGTGTTTGCGTTAGTGCTGGTTGTGGCGGTGCTGAAATACATGCAGAATGTTCTGTCGAAAGCTGAGTTCAAGTATTTCTTCACAATTGCGGCGGTCAGTGCAGCTGCATTCGTGTTCCTAACGGTTGTCATCCTCACCTATCTAGGATTTATTGCTCCTTGGAGTGGAAGGTCAGTTGCTCATTATTCGCGTTATTAGTACCATAGAGAAAAGATAGCATAAGAAGATATCCCATGAATGCAGAATTCGTTCAAAGTTTGGAAGTTTTGTATCAAATTAATGTTGTGTATGAAGTTTAGATGATACTGTATCATATTGTGGTGATACTGTATCATGTGTGGTGATACTGTATCATGTGTGGTGATACTGTACCATATATGGTGATACCATAGAGAAATGATAGCGTAAGAAGATTTGCCATGGTTTGTAGAATTCATTGAAAGTATGAAAGTTTTGTATCAAATTATGGTGTTGTTTATCAAGTTGGGATGATACTGTATCATATTGTGTTGATACTGTACCATTTATGGTGATACCATAGAAAAATGATAGCGTGAGAAGATTTGCCATGGTTTGTAGAATTCATTGAAAGAATGGAAGTTTTGTATCAAATTATGGTGTTGTTTATGAAGTTGGGATGACACTGTATCATATTGTGTTGATACTGTATCATGTATGGTGATACTGTATCATATTGTTGTGATACTGTATCATGTGTGGTGATACTGTATCACTCTATAGTGATACAAAGAAAACATATAGCATTTGAAGATATCCCATGCTATAGAGCGTTAATGTTTCAAATTTCACTGTTAACTCAAGCCGATAGCCTACAGTGAGGTCCACGTTATAATGGAAGTGGAGAAAGATAGGAGAACAACGTTGCCGATCCTCTGTCTTGTCCATGTCCTCTATAGACGGTAGCTGATACAGGTTTATTGATGTAATATCAACTATCTAACTAATATAATACTATGAAGTATTGCTATCCTTATCTATCATTCAACAAAGCGGATAGCGCTATCTCTTTCTCGCTTTGCTATGTTGCCAGATCGTCTTTCAACAATGTAGAATTAATAATTAATTAACAAAATATTTCATACGTATTATGAAAATTCATTATGGAATCATTGTAAAATATAATTTCTTGCTGAATAAAATATAATTGATTATTTTAAACGAGAATGAACAGTTAATGGTCCATATGAATAAAGTTGAGCATTTGCTTATACTTCTAAAATATGGAGCATTTGCTTCATTTTCTATGAATAAACGTGAGCAAAACCTTTTGCTCATGCTCATCAAAAAAATAGTTTGAGCATTTGCTCAAAAGTAAAAGCTTTTGCTCAAAATTGTATGAATAAACTAGAGCATTTGCTCAACTTTTGAAGCAAATGCTTCAAAAAAAGGTGAGTATAGTCTAGAGCAGCTTATCACCTTTTGTTCATAGTAAAATGGCTCAACTAATTCGTATGAGGAAGAGGAAACTATACCAGATACGATCGCAACCAATAGTTGAGAACTATAAAACTCTTTTTAGATTCAACCATGGTATATATCACCATTATTCCTACAAAAGAATAAATACAAAAGATACCTGATAAAGATAGCCATCACAAAATAGGAAATAGGCATTTAAGAAGATGAGAGTGTAGACGATTATAAGAAGGCTATTGATATTATAAGAATATGCTGAAGATGACATTTTTTCACGCTATCATTTCAAAATTCTAAACTCAACTAACCTAAAACTCTATTCATAAATATATTAATCAGAGCAGACGACGCAAACACAAGCGGTGACCCTTACTTGCATATTTAGCGCTTCTGTGAGCTATAAAAACAAAGTAAGGCTACAAAAGCGAATCAGCTGATGAAAAATCTTTAAAATACGTGAGCGTTTGCTCCAGAGTTCAGGAGCATAAGGTAAGAGTATAAGGTAAAGCTTATTCATATAAAAATGAGCAAATGCTTTTGCTTCTACCTTTTGCTCATGAGCAAAACCTTATGCTCCATGCTCTTGGTCATGAGCATTTGCTCTGGTTTTATTCATATGGGCCAATATTACATCAATAAAACTGTATAAGCTACCGTCTATAGAAGGCATTGACAAAACAGAGGTTTGGCAACGTTGTTCTCTTACCTTTCTCCACTGCCATTATAACGTGGACCTCACTACAGAGCATCAGCACCAACACTACTATTTAACATTTCTTAGCAGCTCTGTTACTGATATGTGGGAATCCAGAAGTATCAAGATTCAGAAGTACCAAAATACCACAACATTAGTCACAATAATTATGCTATAGAATACTGTAATGATGTTTTTCTGTTTGTCAGATTCTACTCATTGTGGGACACAGGCTATGCCAAGATTCACATTCCAATAATTGCGTCCGTCTCAGAGCATCAACCGACCACCTGGTTCTCCTTCTTCTTTGATCTGCACATCTTAGTCACAACATTCCCCGTTGGCCTGTGGTACTGTATTAAGGATATCAACGACGAACGAGTGTTTGGTGAGTACTGTTCTACATTTATTCCACTTTCATTATAATTATTAGTACTTTATTATTAATACTATTATTATTAAATTAGAGCTATTATTAATACTGATGATCCAACACTGTTCGACAAAGCAGATAGCGCTATCCATTTCTACCTCCGCAACCTTGCTGGATCGTTTTTTAACAATGTAGAAATACAGGGTGCGGCAGCAAAACTTCATTTTTTTAAAGAAAATAAAACTGTTTGTTTGGATCAGAAAGTTTCTATTCATTTTTTGTAATGTGGACACATATATTAAGTTTTGTTTCAATTAGTTTTGAACATCGAATCAGGTAGGTGACGTCCCCCACACCGAGGTAACCGATTTCTGGCGTTTGTCATGACTCCTATCGTTGCCAGCATTGCAGGCGTTATGTTAGCAATTTCTTCCCTGACATTTAGCCCAGTCAATGAAGGTCCAAAAAAGCAGTTTCGATCCGAAAATTAAATAAAAGCTGAATTTCCCACCATCGGTAGAACCCTCCCAGAGGGTCATTCTCCCAAAAGTCCCAAAAAATCCCCTTGGAGCTTTCCGCCCCAACCCCCTAAAACATGAAAAATGCAGGTAAACACGGAAAATAAATTATCTCTGTAACCTTTGATCGGAAACAGTTCTATTATATGACATTCGATACGTTACATTATGGACTACAATATTAGTTATATTCATTTTTTCAATAAAATTAACAGTTTTCTTGATAAAATAATATATATGTAAAAATCGAGGGGGTTTGTGATTTGATTTTTTTGTTTTCTCCGATTAACCTCGAAACAAGTAGTTTTAAAGAAAAATGAGCCAAATAATTAATGTAGCCAATCTCATTGCAAATCCATTGATGTATATTGTTATGTATTTGCGATTTAATTTGACGCTGTGGAAGGGGAAACAGTCGACGCGGAACGGCGCGGCTGACTCTCTTAGCCATAGTAAACAGCAAACTGGAAATCAATTATCTCTGTAACCATTAATCGGAAAAAAAATCTATCATAATTATGTCATTCGATTCGTTACATTATGGACTAAAATATTAGTCGTATTCATTTCCTCAATAAATCAAACAGTTTCCTTGATAAAATAATAATATATACGTAAAAATTTAGGGTTTTTTCGATTTGATTTTTGTTTTCTCCGATTAACTTCGAAGCAAATAATCTAAAGAAAATTAGACAAATAATTAATGTAGCCACATTCATTGCGAATCCATTGATGTATATTGTTATTCATTTGCGATTCGATTTGACGCTGTGGAAGGGGAAACAGTCGACGCGGTATGGCGTGGCTGACTCTCTTCACCATAGTAAACAGTAAAATACAGTAGTAGGCCTACTGCTTTCTAAGTTGCATCTTATTCACACTATGGCGCTCGAAACAATCAATTTTGTCTATTGTTTTGACATGCGATGAAACTAATTTTTCACATTTTAATTCTCTAAATTCTCTAAAATCATTTTGTTGTTATAGATGTGCTAAATCATGCATTCTATGACAGACAAAGATATTGTTTGCAACCGATAAAATATTCATACTATTACATAATATAATACATATTTAAAATATGTGTGTATGATCATAATTCTATGCTAAAATTTATCATAAGTTATGTCAAAAACTGAGATAAATCATAGATTACAATAGTGTTAACAGTGGCAATTTCCTGAAAAATCATAGCGTGCAGTGTTTGCTGTTTTCTACAGTTAATATTCTTCAAGCCAGGTTGATAATATACCTTCAGTTGAGCCAAATATATATGACGGCTGAGGCATAAAAAAAATAAATAATATAAATTGATAAGTCCAATATTAAATTAATCGATGTTGACTTTCATTGTATCGCTTTGTATCAATGTTACTTGCACTGTTTGCAATTCATCACTATTCTCTCAAGAATTAGTTTTTTTATGAATTCCATGATCTGAAAATTGAAATTCAAATGCTATTTGGATGACGTTCGCATTCCACTGGTTTTTTCAATAATTGTTACGTTGAAGAGTGAGGCAATTCAATCCATTTGGAAGTAAAAGGAAATAACAGTGCGATTTGAACAGTGGATAGTAACTTTGAAATTCAGTTGCTCAATTCATTACGGCTTGATACTATCATTTATAATTATAGTTGATCAGAAATATGGATTGTCTATAATGTTTATATTCCAGTTTGACCAATCTTCTATCACAGTCTCGCTTTCATTCATAAACATGATAATCCTAAATACGTTGGTTACCTTAAAGATGTAGCTTATCTTACGTCGAACAATGTACAATATAAACAATTTTCATTAAATTACTATTATGATAATCATTGGAATTTCTGCCTGTGATTGAAAAAAAGTCATTTTATGAGCCTTGAAATTCATACCTAGAAAAAGTTGCATTATTACTAGAAATTTTGTTATTTTTACTATTTATTATAGGTACTGTACATTGATTTCTGTGATTATAGAGATCAACTACTTTATTCTGAATCAGGATAAGGATAAATAAGGAAATTGTGAGATGGGGATAACATCCATAGTTACATAGCATCAATTTGAAAGCTCTGATAATAATGATTTGAACGGAACTGCGATTCTGGCTTGGTATTGCCTCTTCATGTTCAGTGAGAATAGTAAGCTTCAGAATAATTCGTTCTCATTATATGTGATAATATTTGGTAACATTTGTTAATATTTGAACCGAATGTGCAACAAATTGATCTACTTTCAGCTTGAAAATTTTTTTGTTTTTTTGTTCTTGAAAATAAATTTTGAATCTTCATTTTCCACAAAATAAGGATAAGATGAAGGAGTCGGACACATAATATATCATGAAACTTCGTTGAAAAACATCAATATCTGAAACTAGAGTTATCAAATTGTGTTACCTCTGACTCGTATGGAGAAGGCACACTTCAAATTAATATAATAAATTCTGTGAGAAAACAACGAAATCCTGATTTTTATCATGAGCATGGTTAAGTCAAGAAAATTGTAATATTTTTTAAGAGTATTGAAAAGTGAAAATCTATATACAGCGCATGTCAAAACAATAGACAAAATTGATTGTTTCGAGCGCCATACTGTAAATGAGATGCAATGAGAGCAGTATTATTCTGTTTACTATGGTGAAGGGAGTCAGCCGCGTCGGCTGTTTCCCCTTCCACAGCGTCAACTTGAATCGCAAATACATAACAATATACATCAATGGATTCGCAATGAATGTGCCTACAATAATTATTCGTCACATTGTTCTTTAAAATTACTTGCTTCGAAGTTAATCGGAGAAAACAAAAAAATCAAATCGAAAAACCCCTAAATTTTTACATTATATTATTTTATCAAGGAAACTGTTCGATTTATTGAGGAAATGAATCAGACCAACATTGTAGTCCTCAATTTAACAAATCGAATGGCATATGATAGATTTTTTTCCGATTGATGGTTACAGAGATAATTGATTTCCAGTTTGCTGTTTACTATGGCTAAGAGAGTCAGCCGCGCCATTCCGCGTCGACTGTTTCCCCTTCCACGGCGTCAAATCGAATCGCAAATACATAACAATATACATCAATGGATTTGCAATAAGAGTGGCTACATTAATTATTCGACTCATTTTTCTTTAAAACTACTTGCTTCGAAGTTAATCGAAGAAAACAGAAAAATCAAATCGCAAACCCCCTAAACTTTTACATATATATCATTTTATCAAGAAAACTGTTAATTTTATTGAAAAAATGAATATAACTAATATTGTAGTCCATAATGTAACGAATCGAATGGGCATATAATAAAGCTGTTTCCGATCAATGGGTACAGAGGTAATTGGTTTTCTGTGATTACCTCTCATATTACATGTCATTTTTCAACTTTGAGGGGTGCTAGGGGGGAAAGCTCCAAGGGGATTTCTTGGGACTTTTGGGAGAATGACCCTCTGGGAGGGTTCTATCGATGGTAGGAGATTCAGCTTTTATTTAATTTTCGGATCGAAAAAACCCTTTATTGACTGGGCTAATTGGTCTTCAAGTCTTGTAGGGTCCTTGGATGGTTCAAATAAACAAGGAATTTCAAAAACCCCATAGAATAAATCACAAGGATTCAAATCGGGAGATCGGGCTGGCCACTCCACATCGTTCCTAATTAAGATGAGACGTCCTGGAAAGTGCTCCCTCAATTGAAGTCACGTTTAGAGAGTTCCTGCACAATTGCCATCTTGTAAGGATGGAAAAGAAGATCATCATAAAGAATTCGTCTTTCAGAACGATCGGGAAGTCCAAGAGCAGACGCATTTTTGCGCGCAGAACGCTGTGGTGATTGCAACATTGAAACACACTCTGCCTCAATGTTCTCAGGTGACCTAATGGATCGAGGGACTCCAGTTTTTCTTCTTGTCACACTTCCAGTTTGTCTGAACGTAGTGACCCACGTAACAATTGATTTCCGGTCCGGGACAGTAGCCAAAGGGGCTAAATTCAAGCGATCTCGAAATGCGCGCTGTGTTGTGATCTCAGAACATCTGCTCGAAAAATAAGCCTCAACGGCAAATGCACGCTCCTCAATGTTCCAATGCATGATGGCGATTGAACATGTCGGGAAGAAAACTTTATGGTCTGACCTCTCTAACGAGACCAAATTTGCTCTACTACTACATCAACTGACTGAATGGCGTTCTCTTTAAAAAAGGAAGTTTTGCTGCCGCACTCTGTATAATTAACAAAATATTCAATCTCTATCATGAAAATTTATTATTCAATGATTGAAAAATATATTTCTTGACGAAAAAATATAATTGATTATTTTAAACAAGAATGGACAGTTAATATTACATCAGATTTACCGGTATCAGCTATCCTCTATAGAAGGCAGTGAGTGGCATCGGCAACGCCGCTCTCCTATCTCCTCTCTATCCAAAGTAGAAACATTATGTGACCTGTGCAGCACTGATTTAATTTTGTAAGTGTTGCTGTATTTTTTAAGCTTCTGTTATTTCTGTATGTATCAATACTTGTTGACATGGCCAGTTGTCAAGTGTTGTGGCTCAATAAAATTGAATTACATCTTATGCCAAAATAAGTGGACCTTACTATTGTGTGTATTAATAATTGTGTTGAATGAATGAATGAGTGAAAAATAATATGTGACAATTTTGCTATGTTTTGCATTGCAGTTGTTTTATAAGCGCTGTATACTTGATGGGGGGAATTTAAATGGGATAAGGCACAGCCAAAGAAGAAGAAGAAGATACTTGATGGGGGGAGAGAAAGTTTTGAGCTCAATCTGTTGTTATCTTTTAATCATAGTGTATATTATGATCTGTTTAATGAATGACTGATGCCCAGTTGCAGAGTCGTTACATAAAATCAAACATAGCTATGTGAGACATATTTCAAAATCACTGACATAAATGGTTGGTCGTTGCATAGTCGTTTGCCTAAGCCCATTCTGCTATATCTCGGATTAGCATCACACATAAGTCACACTGCAGCTCTATTCACTTTTTCCTAACATGCTTCCATCCAACCAATGTCTTGGCATCGGGCAAAGTTCCAATCGACATCACTGTCAACAGACCTAAAAGACCTCACATAACATTGATAAACAATATGGCGACTCTTGGCTTTTAGCGAGATTTCTCACCATATTTAGTGATTTGAGGTTATAAAAAACTTTAAAAAAACATAGGGAGAGGAAAAATAATTTACTTATACAGATGGCTTTTCGTAAACATCATCCATAAAAAGCTATTAGAACCTCTAAAATGCATTTGGCGGGAGTAGATATTGGATTTAACAACACGACTTCGGGCCCATAACTTATCTGACGGTTTTTAACTATTGGAGACATAAACTAGTAGTTCTGTGAACAGTAGACCTTACGCAGTATTCTCATCCACAAGTACCTGATTGAAACTATAGACCTTATGGAAATACAGCAATAGACTGGCTTCTCCACACAGCTGTGTAATCATCACTTGTCAGCTGATTTATGATGAATAATTCTAGTCTGATTTTTACTCTAATATTGGCGTATGAAGGAGGCTCCTTTTTCCTTTTATATTATCCTTGAAATGCAAAAATTTCCAAAAACCTTGTATATACGTCGATGCGCAATTAAAAAAGGAACATACCTGTCAAATTTCATGAAAATCTATTACCGCGTTTCGCCGTAAATGCGCAACATACAAACATATAAACATTCAAACATTTAAACATTAAGAGAAATGTCAAACCGTCGACTTGAATCTTAGACCTCACTTCGCTCGGTCAATGAGCTCTTTCTGACTACTGTGCAATGAAATCATGTGTCTAATTGGGCGTTTTTAGTTTTATGGGAGCTATAGTTTACTTTGACATCTGTGCACCTTACACTATTATTTCTCTATGGTATGGCTTCGTAAATGAGTTAACTGCCTGTTTTTAACTTTATGTGACGTCTCTGCAACCGGGCATGAATGCACGAATATCTGACAATTTTGTGGTTTTGTGCGTTGCAGTTGTTTTGTACGCGATCAGCGCAGTGTACTTTGCGGGTGTGATGGTGCGACTGATGCTGACTCTGACGCCTGTCGTGTGTATGCTGGCCGGTGTCGCATTCTCGCGCCTCTTCGAGCTGTTTCTCAAGGAGGAGGACAGCCCCGCCTCCTCCTCTGTCTCGCCAGACAGTGACAGCGACAACGAAGCCAACGGCGACCACAAGAGTCGCAGCATGTATGACAAGGTAAAGCCATCTTGCAACTCCCCATTTTTTGCTCTCCAACGGGTATCTATCACTATATAGCCCAGTCAATGAAGGACCAAAAAAGCAGTTTCGATCCGAAAATTGAATAAAAGCTGAATTTCCCACCATCGATAGAACCCTCCCAGAGCTGTAGTGTGATTTTACATGAAAATTTTCGAAAAATGCCCTCTCCTGAACCCTCCTGTGCTCGGAATTCTTCTGCATAGATCTAATTTTTTCGTAGCTGAACAAAAAAGTTCCTCATAACTTTGCTGTGCAATGAGCGGTTAAAAAGTACACAATTTTTGGGGGGCCCCAGCTCCCTCAGGGGGGCAAATTTCTAAAAATCCTTTGAGGCTACTATAAACAATTGCGCAAAATTTCAAGTTTTTAGGCTCAGTAGTTTGGGCTGTAATGTGATTTCAGTCTGTTGGGGTTTAGCCTTTTATAGATATAGAATAATTAAAATGATTAAATGTGTTTGGAATACAACATGAAAATGCTAAATATACCCAGAAAAAGAGAAAAATTAAACTCATTTGAACATAATTATCAAATTCACATTGATGTCACTGACTGTTTGATTACACAGAATGGGTTGCAGTCAGTTGGTCCTTTTACCGCTATGAGGCGCACGAGGTTGGTTGTGGAGGGGGGCTGGGGTAGAGACCATGATACATTTTTTGGTCATTGGGTTTTTAACACTGCATGGGCACTCTTTATAACACTGCATAAGGGCTTATCTTAACTCCTGAGCGCGGACGAAAATTTTATATTTTTTGCGCTCAGTAAAATTTGTCAAATCATTTTTTAAATTATAAGTATTATTGTATACATTTATATATATATATATTTTTCCATTTATACATTCTTGATAAACTAAGCTCATGTTATATGATTAAATCTATTTAATTTTTGGTTTATTAAGGATTTTTCTTATTATATTTTCTGTGATGTATACTATTTTCTTTGAAATTGTAATTGTTTTGATTGACAAAATAAATTTGAATTTGAATTTGATAATGCAGATAATGTATGGTTTGGTAATGAGATTCGAGTACACTTTTCGTGGTTTATGCGCGCGCGAACAACAGCCTCTGCTTTGGTTGTTCAGAATTGAATATCCCTTTGTTACCACGAAAAAACATATATAGTCGATGTGAATTTGCAAAAACAGACCTTACATTTTGGCCTCGGGGATTCCCGACTAGCCGACCTGGCTAGACCGCCCCTGCTGGTACCTATTATTAAACATGTTTTTATAATTTTACTTTATTTAATTTTGATGGTTTAATAATTAATTATTAATTTTGATAATTTTATATGCTAACACAGAGATCGTAACTGATCCAACAAAAACGTTAACTGCTCATGCGCAATTATTGGTTAGTTTGCCCTAGGAACTTGCCAAGCTCGAGCTCAGTTACAAAACCAAAGCCAAAACCAGAACAGTTACTTTTAGGCTCAAAAAGGTATCAGCAACAAATGATACTGGTAAAGAGCAGAAATTCCTAGGAATAATTATTGACCCTACTAGTAAGTTGGGCACAACACATTGCTGTTCTGAAAAGTAGGTTGAGCAGCGGTGTGTTTGCCCTTAAACGATTATGTGGGGAGCTGGACCAACATGGACTACGTCAGGCTTATTTTGGTATTTTTCATCCACACATTTCATATGGCCTTATAGTCTGGGGCTGTTCTTCACAAGCACAAGACATTTTCATAATGCAGAAAAGGGCTGTCAGAGTCATCGCCAGGGCGCGGAATCGGGAAAATTGTAGAGATATTTATAAAGGTCTTCGAATTCTAACTCTATATTCATTATATATTGCAATGCTTACTATTCCTGAAAGCAAATCCAGAGAAAATGGAGTTGAGAAATGCAATTCATTCTTATAATACAAGATCCAATCAGACGCTCTATGTAACACGAAGCAGACTGCATAAAACTGATCATAGTCCCTCGAATGTTGCAATTAATTTGTTGAATAGGCTTCCTATTGAGGTGAGGCAACTTAATCACAGGAGGTTCAAAAACATTTTAGAAATATTTCTCTTGAAAAACCCCTTTTACTCAGTTGAAGAGTTTATCGACATGAAAATGAATGTAGAAGATTTCAATATTTAGAATTTATCAATATTACTGTTATATGAATAGGATTAATATATATATACCATACATGTTTTTATTGTAAATGTGACTTTTTATTGTTTTTTATTGACTGAGTATTTGTGTTATTGAGTATTTGTATTGACTGAGTGTTTTACTGTTATATTGACTGGCCTATATGTCAAATTGTGACATCCTGTTTTTTGGCTAATAAATTTATTATTATTATTATTACACGCTCTGTTCGCGTTCCGCTCTTGCTCGACCTGCGATCATCTAGCGATCTGCTCGAGTAACGTTCCTTTGCGGAGCAGAGCGTAATAGTCCAGTCACTATATACATTGGTGCATGCAATTTATATTGTAGTTCTGATTTTCTAATATAATATTTGGGTACATAAGAGAAGACCAGAAACAATTTCTCCATAAAAAATTTCCTTGTGCTAGATTCAGGTAGCCCAAAAACCTCGTATTTTCGGTTCATTTTCCAGTTCAGCTATTTCTGCCAAATCTCGTAATCGGACAGAAAATTTTGCTTTCGTCTTTTTTTAGATTATAATATGGAATTGGAGTATTGGAATATATAAGTACCCTCAACAATAAATTTTCCATTTTTCGACCGAATTTGACTCATGATGCATGATTCTGGACCGCCTTGACGAGCCGAGAAGAATGAAGTGTAGTACGATGAAATCTGAGCATTGTGTCATAAGTTATAAGTGTTTGAAATTTTGATCCTTTAGGTGTCCTTAAGCGCGCCTCTCCACTAGGAAATACTGAAATGAAGTGCATCTAACGGGTGATTCTCATAGAACATAATCTCATGAACTTATGTCATTGTGCGAAATATCAATGTGAGGCAATGTAGTTGGTGATGATGGTTGAAGCTGAAAATTAGGTGTTTTTCACAATACAAGGAGCATTGTTGTCAGGTGTACCTGGAAATCTATATGAGGTAGAGCGCTCTAACTGATCTCAGTTTGTAGAGCACAAAAATACGCACAGAGGGATTTTGAATTATACATCTAAGTGGCTAAAATTCATCAAAATTGATTTTTTTTCTACAAATTTCACTCATTTTTGAAAAATCTTAACTCAGTACTCATTGGAGATAAAGAGTTCCGAATGATCTCATTCTATTCAGAATTTTATAATCTAAAAAAAGGCGAAAGCAAATTTTTCTGTCCGATTACGAGATTTGGCAGAAATAGCTGAAAACTGGAAAATGATCCGAAAATACGAGGTTTTTGGGCTACTCTGTATCTAGCACAAGGAAATTTTGCATGAAGAAATTGGTTCTGGACTTTTCTTATGTACCCAAATAATACATCAGAAAATCAGAACTACAATATAAATTGCAAACCCACCCCCTTTTTTATGTCTATATTGACTGGACTAAAGCCTGTACACACCTAAATATAACTGTTATATCAGTATGTTTACACTGTTTGGGAGTGTACATTTATTGTGTTTGTAGGCTGGTAAGCTTCGCAAGATGAAGCACGAGCAGCAGCGGGAGAGCGGCGAGGGTTTGGGTATGAACATCCGCACCATTGTGATAGTTGCCGTGATGATGATGCTGATGATGTTCGCCGTGCACTGCACCTGGGTCACCAGCAACTCCTACTCCAGTCCCAGCATTGTGCTCGCCTCCTATGGCCAAGACGGGTAAATAGTCAACAATTCAACAATTTTTATTCATTTATACAATAAGTTAGTACATTATCAAAATGATAGTGAGAGGGAAAATAAGGTAACCTTGTGCTATTCCGCTCCCAATATTTTACTCTGGTCATCTCAAAAGTAAGTTGCACTATTTTTTTATATCCGCGCAGTTGGCAGGAGACGTCTGGCATTCGCAGTGAACTTTTCAGGGTGTTGTGATAGCACTGTAAAATTCCTAAGAGGCCGCCATGACTTATTTGTCAGTTGCGATCAAACCACTATGGAACTACCACTTACTCCTACCGCCGATTGCAAAGTACGCAGTGTTATTTGTTTTTTAACGAGAAATAATGAAAATGCAACTGAAAATCATCGCGAGTTGTGCAGTGTGAACGGTGAAAACGTTATGTTGAGGCCATGGTTTCTCGTTGGCGCCAATCTCGTTGGAGGCAGAACAACACACGACGAACAACGAAGCGGCCGCCCATCCACTTCACGCATCCCGAACATTGTCGAAGACAATGCTTGAAGGGTTTGGATGGGATTTTTTCGGACACCCACCATACTCCCCTGATCCCGCTCCAAGCGACTTTCATCCGATTCCACAGCTGAAACAACACCTTGGGGGAAGACGCTTTGCAAACGAAGGAAATCTCATACAAGAAGTTCCGACATGGTTAACCAGTTTGGTATGACACTGGATTAAAAAAACTTATACCACGATACCAAAAATGTATTGAAATTAAAGGAGATTATGTAGAAAAATAACTGATACATGTAGTTTCTCAAATATAACCTCAAACAAACTATGTGCGTTATTATTATTTTTATTTAATAGTGCAACTTACTTTTGAGATAACCCACGTAGATAACACATGGTCCGAAATAGGTTAAGTCTTGTAGTTCTTCAATTCACAAAATTTTCAGTCCTCAAGTATTTTCACAGATTTTCAAATCAATGTAGATTTTCAAATTTAGATGCTTCAAAACTAAACATAGAAAAAATATTTTACATTATTATAACTAAAATAGGAAATATTCACATATTAAAAATTTAATTTTGAAAAATTAACGAAAAACAAACTGAATGATTTATTATTTTTACAAGAGATGACAGACCGGGATAGAAAAACTAGAAATACTCCTCGTACTATTTCTCTCCCAATCTTAGATTACATTTTGAAAGTTAGGATTATGATTTCACTCTTCTGAAATTTAGTATATTTTCACTTAAAAACAATAAAAACTAAGAATTTTAGATTTTGACATTTGGAAAACTAGATAGAACACAAAAATATTACACTCTAATCACCATTAATTGGAAAATGTTTGCGTAATTTTACAAAATTTAGAGCCTGAAAAACAACTCACTCATTTCAGCAAGCATTGCTGAAACTTTTCCAATTCAACAATTATTTATTGTCACATCCAGTGCACAATAGTAGTTCATCTACGACTAAGCATTGCAACATCACAATAAATTCCATTTATTTATTTAGCGTATGGCAGATACACAACAAATATATAGCTCATGAGTCTCAAATGCCTAGATATACACTGTATATTTCCAAATTCTTTGAGATGTTGTGTAGTTTTCGGTCAGGAGAACGTAAGTTTGTCTGACCGCCATTATATGCTAATCCATTTAGCGTTACCCAATGTGCACCATGGAGGCGAACTAGCGTTACACATAATTAAGTTAAAAATGTGATTGCTGGACCAATTTTAACAGGCGTCTTTTCGCATTGCATTTTCAAAACTATATTATAATGAAAACATTTTGCAACTACTTGAACTTGAACTTTATAACACGGTTTTCGATGCTGGAAGCAATCTAAAGTAATCGTCCAACAAACAAACTAACTGGCAATGACTAAAGTCTCTATAGTGAGGTTCACCTTAAGCTGGGTTTTCGTTAGTGCGTAAATGCCGTCGTCGACCACGACAGGGAGAGAATCTCAGATTGGGTAGATTTCAATTTGTCTACATAACCTAAAAGGTTATGTTCAATTATGTTTTAAAGGGGCAGGTTGAGCTTATACTTTTAAATGACAATATGTTGATATTATTAGAAATGTTTTATTCTTCAATAATAAAGACAAATAATGAAAAGTTATTTGATCAGCTGTTTTAGCACACTTGAAATTTGGACAATATGAATGTCAACAATGCTTGTCGTCGTCGACTGCGTAAATTTACGCAAAAACGAAAATGCACCTTTATATTGGCAGTGTTTGATTAGCAATGGTATTGCTATCCTTGTCTATCATTCAACAAAGCGGATAACGCTATCTCTTTCTCGCTTTGCTCTGTTCGTCTTTCAACATTATAGAATTGATAATTAGTCAACAAAATATTCAATCTTAATTGTGAAAATTCGTTATAAAATTATTGAAAAATATAAGTCCTTGCTTGATAAAATATAATTGATTATTTAAACGTGAATGAACAGTTGATATTACATCAATAACAAAATGTTCAGTTCTTTATAGTTTTCACAAAGTGAAAACATAACATAACGCCTGCAATGCTGGCAGGAGTCATGACAAACGCCAGAAATCGGCTTACTCAGTGTATGGTGAATGGGGGACGTCACCTACCTGATTTGATATTCAAAACTAATTGAAACAAAACGTTACATATATGTCTACACTAGTAGTTCTGCGAACAGTAGACCTCGCTCATGAATAGCCTACAACTTTCAAACTAATGAGAAGGGCCATTAAGAAAGTACAGTATATTGTGAAGATTTATCCATGACATCTATTATTTTCTCCTTTGAAAGTGCTAAAGACATAGTTTCCAGGGACACCGGACTTATAAATGTCTTTCAAGGAGGTACCTTCATATCGTCCCCATATTTACAATATTACAAATTTTCTAACAATTAATTATAAGAAATCGGTCAACTGACAGAAAAATGGAATATGCAGTAGGCAATTTAGACCACGAATCGTCTCACAGGCGATAGTGAGACGGAAATGATTCTAAATAACATGGGTATGTTGGTGACAATGACAATAATGTTGGTTGCTAATAATGTTTTTCATGAAAAGTGGATTCAATGTTATGGCGGCTTGTTATGCCTATGCAGAATGTTTATGCTCACAAGTCGGTTTCCGATCTCATACTAAAGTGAAAACAAGAGCTAACTAACTAAGCTGTGATGTCTCCGGCCGGTTCGGTAGGTCTAGAAACTATTCATCTATGAAACAGGGAAATATCGTTTTGAAAAGGGAAGAAAATGGTACAATCAAGTGAGAAGTTTTCTTAAATTAATAAATACAGTATGATTTGGAGCGGCTCAGACGTTTCAAGGTTCACCGCTGACAATTCTTGTCCTCTATCGATAGCATTCCAACGATACCATTCATTCAATACAGCACATTTTAGAGCGGCACAATTTATATTCAATTTATATTAAAACCGGAGGTCTTATCAAGAATCGTTACACATACGTTTCTGCGCCTTGTTTCAAAGAACTTGCATACCAAATTTCATCCAAATCGGACAATAACTGCGACTGTAACTACGGTACAAACAAACAAACAGACAAAAGCCGATCGAGTCGAAACTAAGACCTCAGCTTCGCTTCGGTCAATTACAAAAAATAAATTCAAACTTTCTGATCCAGACAAAGAGTTTTATTAAAATAAAGGAAGTTTCGCTGCCGCTCTCTGTATTTAGTCATTCTATTCTATTCTATTCTCACTGTTGTGTGTTAATTGAGGTTTAGTGACATACACTGAATTCTATGTGAGTAGTAAACTAAAGTGTGGTTGTGTCTGTTCAGGTCGCGGCAGATTCTGGATGACTTCAGAGAAGCCTACCACTGGTTGTCACACAACACGGACAGCGATGCGCGCGTCATGAGCTGGTGGGACTACGGCTATCAGATAGCCGGCATGGCCAACCGCACCACACTCGTCGACAATAATACCTGGAACAACAGTCACATTGCCTTGGTACGCCTTGCAAACCATCTTACAATATACGGTTTTATTATTATTTAGCGTATGGCCTATTAGTATAGCTATCTTTATGCGAGATCGATATACAGTCTCTTCTCATTTCTCAGCTTTCTCTTCTCAGCCCTACTAGATGGATAGTATATTACGCTACAAGCACAGAAAGTTAGTGTTTACGGTATGAGGATAGTTTGTTATCCGAATACCGTAAACACCTTTCTGAGAGAGTCGCATACGATATTTTTTGCCACACTACAGGTATAGCTGACGCCAAAAAGGTAGGCGGTTTCGTGGGTCTCTTGTGCGTTCCAACAGCTGATGTTGTCAAGTAGAGTTGTCATCTAGCTTGGCAATAAATAGATGCATTGCATCAGCTGTGAGTAGGTAACACCATGTGACCCACGAAGCCGCCTAACTTTCTGGCATCAGCTATATAAGAATAATAAATTGAATAAGAATGTTTTATGAGGGGGGGGAACTTTGATGTCTCATATCTCAAGAACCAGGCGTCGTAGGGTACTGTAAGCCTCCACCAAATATGTAAGCACGATATGGACGGCGGGAGAAGCCTCCACCAAATATGTAAGCAATATGTGCCTTCACTGAATATGTAAGGGTGGGAAAATGAAAAACAAGAAAAGACCGTACAGGTTTTTGATATTTAAAACAAAACAATAAATTATTTGTGCAAAATTAGAATTATAATTAGAAATAATAATAATCAGATGAATATTTCAAGGGCTACTCGCTTTGCTGCTAGTGAGGATTCATTTGTTGTGGTTATGAAAAATTTAAAACAATGACTCAGTAGTCACCTACCTTTATGAAAATGGCTTCCCAATTTGGCATCCACTGGTTGAAACGCGACGTTAATTATTAATTTAAAAAATCAAAATAACTGATCTAATGAAGTGGGTTCAGATCCCCTCCTATTTAATAATACAATTCTCTTTAAACTGCCCGAACTGTGACAGGAAAACTGTATTATAAAACAAGAACAAAATGACAAAGATTGTTCAAAGACAAAAACACTGTTCATTAAACTTTTCTAAATTAAAACTCTAAAATCCTGATCAATATGAGATAAATATATGATTCATATATATGTCCCATATGACCAGGTGACAGTACTCAAAGTGGGGTTGAAATTTCCGATCTCACCCTCCTGAACACAATGCACCATATGGCACAGTTGTCCAAACACATTTTTAAAAATTTTCAAAAAGCGGCCGGAAAGGGTACTCTTTCCGGCCTTAGCCGGAAAGAAACCTGTTCTGACGTCAGACGAGAGTCGTCTGCAAACAATGTCTTTCAGATCTACGTAGGGACTGGAAAACAGCTGCTTTCTGTGCAGTGTGGCGAAAATATAAAATTGGGGCACCGAGCTTCGCTCGTTATTTTTATTTATTGATAAACAGAACCATATCCTACTATAGATAGAGTAAGCCATGACAGAACACAATTCTCTCAAATGATCTTTTTTATATTTCATAGCTGGCTATATGTCATCTTATGAATTTCGGTGATGCGATATTTTGATTTTCCACAGAATCACTCGCTCACTTTTTACTATCCACAGACGACGAAAGTCTCAGCTGTTTCAGGATGAATTATCCTTTTAATGTCGTTCAGCGAGTTTTCACAAGGATGAGAACTAGTGCAATCGAATTTTTAGGATCATAAACCTACTATGTTCCAAATTTCGTGAAAATCGTTAGAGCCGTTTTCGAGATCCGTTGAATATAATAATCAGATATGAAAATAACAGGCATACAGAAATTGCTCGCTTAATATAATAGGATAAATGTCAAATAATATAATTATTAAGAGCCGGTTTTCGAGCTCGGGATCTAGGTAAGTTCTAGACTTTAAACAGCTGGAGTTAGAAAATTGGCTTTCAAAACGGGGCGTATTCGCAGTAGATAGTTGCAGCAAAATAAATCTTTATTTTCTAATTTCTATAATTGGAGAAGTTTTCCTTGACGAAATGAGACATTTCTAAATAATTCAAAACTTTTCTGAAATGTTACACTATTGAACAACAGTCATATTGCCTTGGTACGCCTTGCAAACCATCTTACTATATACGGTTTTATTATCATTTAACTTATTAGTATAATAAGGCTTATATTATTAGTATATAATATATATACTATTATATACTAATATTAGTATATAAGGCTTATTAGTATAGCTATCTTTCTGCGAGATCGATATACAGTCTCTTCTCATTTCAGCCCTACTAGATAACATATATAAATGTCAAAAATATGATTATTTAGGGCCGGTTTCCGAGCTCGGGATCTAGGTAAGTTCTAGACTTTGAACAGCTGGAGTCAGAAAATTGGCTTTCCAAAACGGGGCGTAGCCCCGCCAGTGCAAAATCGCTTCATGTGGCTTGGCCCTAAGACAAGTCAGGTTGATGTTATCTTCTTAATCAACAACGTCTTTCAATTTAAAATTTCTAGAAAAACTTAAACTGAAATTATTCTTCAGTTTCTTCTTCTTCTTCTGAAATGTTTTTGTTTTGAAATCTATTGTGTCAGTCTCATTTTCTCAAAAAAAGAGTTCGCTTTATTCATTTCTTTATTCATTTATACAATAAGTACATTATCAAATCAAACCAAATTCTTTATTTACACATTGTTCTACAAAAAGTAAATTGTATCAAATACTGTATCGTCAAAAATAAAATCAAAACATAAAACATATATATATAAAAGCTATACAGTAGGCCACTACATCAATCATGTATAGTATGAGTAATTTTTTATAATATTATTGTAAGGTTCCATTATAAAAAAAACTCGTCAACACAAAATGCCCCTTTTACCAAAAAAGAAGACATCTTTTTTGAAATATCTGCGATTTCTGCACTTGATTGCAGATGGCAGGCGATCAAAATGATAGGGAGAGGAAAAATAAGGTAACCTTGTGCTATTCCTCTCCCAATTTAGATAACACATAGTCCGAAATAGTGTAAGTCTTGTACACAGAATAAAAATACAGCAATTATAGAAGTTTTCTCTGGTCTTGTAGTTGTTCACTACACAAACTTTCAGTCCTCAAGTATTTTTAAGCTATTCTGTATTACTACCCGAATTTGGTGTTGTAGGTTGGCAAAGCCATGTCATCGAGAGAAGAAGACGCTTACAAGATAATGGTGTCGCTGGACGTGGACTACGTGCTGGTGATCTTTGGCGGGGTGATCGGCTACTCGGGAGACGACATCAACAAGTTCCTGTGGATGGTGCGCATCGCCGAGGGCGAACACCCCAAGGACATTCACGAGAGCGACTACTTCTCCGAGCGGGGCGAGTTCCGTGTGGACGCCGAGGGCTCGCAAACCCTACTCAACTGCCTTATGTACAAACTGTGCTATTACCGATTCGCTGAATTGAAGGTAATGAGAAACTTGCTTCATTGATTGATTTTATTGTACTTTTTTATCTATCTCGTAATTATTGAACTATAGTGAGGTGCACGCTATGATTCAAAATTCAAATACAAATTCAAATTTATTTATTCCACACTCATAAATACATATACATAAATCAAACAAAGCTCAACATGACAACACAATACAACCAAAATGTAATAATAATAAACGGTAAGTGAAAAAAAACACTGGCATAAAATGACTCTTGTTCGCCAGTGGGAGTAGGAGATAAAATTATAATACGCTTAACCTGATTTAAATTGATTTAGCACAGAAGCAAATATTTATACAGAATAGTAAATTATGAAACGAAGAATCGAAACAAAATTCACAACAAAAAAATTAAAAATTCTCTCGAGTATCTTAATATACTATATAACTATGGTACTCTCTTATTCATAGATATAGTGATTCATAGATACAGTGTAAACAGGGTATATAGAACGCATTACATGGGAAATGGGTAGATTGATTGAGTACTTTATTTATGTAGATTACAATATATACTGGCTTATATACTTATATACAATAGCTTACAATACAGCAAAATTATAGATGAATTTACATAATATAGACTAAGAAAATAATTTTTGAACTTTATATGATATGAAAAAGCAATTTGTAATATAATAACAATATTTAATTATATTGTTATGCATCTACATAAATTGGCGGAGCTTTGGACATATCAATGGTCCATTATTTGGAAAGAATATTAAAAATATCCTCCCCACTAACTACCACTCTCTACCAAAGGGAGAGGGAGGAAAGAGGGAGAAAACATAATATTCTCAAATAAACAAAAAAATCACAAAATTGAAAATAAAAAATTCTGGAAAATCGTAATTCCCATACGAGAAAAATCACGAAATATTCAAATTGGAATAAAAATTCTGGCAAATCGTAATACTTATACGAAAAAAATCACAAAATATTCAAAATGAAATAAAAATCTTGGCAAATCGCAACTATAATAATGGTAGTGTTTGATTAGCAATGGTATTGCTATCCTTGTCTTTCATTCAACAATCTCTTTCTCGCTTTGCTCTGTTGCCAGATCGTCTTTTAACAATGTAGAATTAATAATTAACAAAATATTTCATCTTAATTATGAAAATTCATTATGAATCTATTGAAAAATATAATTTATTGCTCAATAAAATATAATCGATTATTTTAAACGAGAATGAACAGTTAATATTACATCAATAAACCTGTATCAGCTACCGGCATTGACAAGACAGAGCTTCAGAAACGTTTTTCTTCTATCTTTCTTCACTGCCATTATAACGTGGACCTCACTATAGAATAGGTCGTATTCTATTTGCTGTGTAATTTGAAAGCAATAGCTTTCTAAATTGATTGAAGCGGTTTGACTTAGTGGTTGCGCTGATAAGCTATCGCTTAGATAAGTTGAGAATCGTGCGCCTGGTACTCTCATTGGAAGGGTGGCCGCTTGAGTCAACACCTCTGAAAATCATGTTGTAAAATCGCTTTCCGGTGGTTCGGAACCCACCTAAAGCCCATTCATCTCTATGGATGAATAGACTTGGTAATAATGTTTTTCATAATAGAGATCAAATATGTTGTTGATTGATTTGATATAAAGATATTTTTGTTTTCAGTTGGATTATAGAAGCCCTGCCGGATTTGATAGAGTCCGAAACGTTATCATTGGCAACAAGAATTTCGATTTGAAATACCTGGAAGAAGCGTATACGACAGAGCATTGGCTTGTTCGTATTTACAGGTAATATTATTATCATTATTATTTTATTTATTCAATAATACAATATTATTATGTAAAATAAATTATTATCTATACATTTTATTATTAGAAAAGGAGCAACAGGCTCAGCACAAACTAGAAACAGGATTAGTTTGAATTTTGAAAAAAAATCTACTTTGAAGTGAGTAGGAAACCTCACTGCAAACCCTCGTTGAACAAATTTTGAACATCATATGGCCTTTATCGGTGAATAGATCCAGCAGATGCTCCACCATGCTGTAAAACTCAAGTGGGCCGTCCACTAGAACAGTTTTCGTCCGAACTAGCATCGGCCGAAAACTTTCGAACGCGACCGAACGATCCCCCAACAAAGAAAGGAATAGATGCTCGTCCTTTGCAATAGGTTCTGTTGCCGAATTAAATAACCGAATTGAATAGGATTTTCCGGCTCTATCCGGCCGAACTAACTTTTTTAAAGTTCTGTTTTATAGAGTTTTAACTATGGACAATGGAAAGTTGATAAGTTTTCTTCAAGAGCATGTTCAATTGTGGGATATGCTAGACAAAAGATATCATCGTTGTGATGTTCAAAGGAATATGTGAACAAAGATTGCTTCCGGCAGAAAAGATTGACCTTCAGGCCTTCGCGCTGTTGTAAAAAGTACAACAGTGTCAGTTTTTTTGCTGCACGAAACTATTGAATGGGTTGGTGTCAGTGAATGAGTCACCTGTGCATTCCAAAACTTCCCCCATCACTTCACTGAGTTACGGTATCAACCGAGCAATAGTTTAGATAAGATAAGATAAGATAATCTCTTTATTCAACACAGCATATAATACAATATACATTTGAATATCGTCTAGTCACAGGTAATTCCTTGAGGAACTGTTGAAAATATACTCACATCAATGGACATAAAATAAGCACCAGTACAAAGACATCAGATACATAAAGTAGGTTTTAAAAGTAGTGCAGGACATAGAAATTTATTATTACTAGATGCTTCAATCATGTATTACAGAAATAATCATTGAAACTATAATAAGCTTTTGCAACAAGAAAGCTGTATAATTTCTTTTTGAATATATTCTTGTTTGTTAGGGACTGCAGCTCAATGGTAAATTATTGTAAAGCTTTGAACCAATGTAAGAAGGCATTTTCTCATACAGTTGAAGCCTGTGCTGTCTTAAAGCTAATTTATTTCTGCCTCTAGTATTATGATTGTGGATGTCAGCGTTTGTGGCCAGATCTGAGATATGGTCGTGAGTGAAGACTAATAATTTGAAAATATAAATTGAGGGTAGAGTTAGAATGTTCAAATAGACGAAAGCCTCTCTACATGACTCATTAAATAAGCTCTTTTTTGCAATTTAAATATTTTTTGGAAGTGCAAATCTGCAAATCCCATAAGCAACATGGGAGTGAAACAATGCAAAGTAAACCATCTTTGAAACAGATAATGGTACAAATTTTACCATATTTCTTATCACAAAAAGATCTCTACTCACTCTATTAACTATTACATTTACATGCTCATCCCACACAAACTTGAAATCTAGTTCTAGGCCAAATAATTCCACAGAATCTGTATTTCGTATGCAATCATTTCCTATAAACAAATGTGGCTCAATCGCACTGTGTCTCAGACTAAAATTTATTAGATTACTTTTTTTTGAATTTACTGTTAGGGAGAGCGAATTAAAATACTGAACAACCCTATTACACACCAGATTACAATCAATTTCTAGGTCTTCCAAGTTTCTGTCCGCAAATATCAAAGATGTATCGTCTGCGTATAGCGTCAACTTATTTTGAGGTACAAGAGAAGAAATATCATTTATATATAGTATAAAAAGAAGAGGTCCCAAAATAGAACCCTGCGGTACTCCTGAGGATACTTTAACAAGTTTTGAAGCGTTTTGTTCCTGATCGCCTTGAATTGAAACATACTGATATCGATCAGACAGATATGACTTTATGAGATCATTTGCTCTACCATTTATACCAAGGCCATTTAATTTATCTTACAACAGGCTGTGGTCCATGCAATCGAAAGCCTTTGATAGATCTAGCATTACACCAGCCGTATATTTACCATCTTCAATGTTTGTTATCAGTCCTTCAAAAATCTCTATTAGGGCTGAAGTAGTTGATTTCTGTTTTACAAAACCATGTTGGTTGGGTGAAATCAGATTGTGCTTAACAAGGTAGGCTACCAGTCTAGTGAGAATGATGGTTTCAAAAATCTTTGAAAAAGCTGTTAAAATTGAAATGGGTCTGAAATTATTTATGTCATGTTTGCTACCTTCTTTGAAAAGTGGAATAACTTTAGCTATTTTTAAAATGGCCGGAAATTCACCAGATTCGAGCATAGAGTTGACGATGCAAGATATTGGCTGGGCAATGGCTCTTTTACACTGCTTTAACACCCTTAAGGAGACATCATCATGACCAGTGCTATTTTTTGGCTTAAATCTATCGATAGTTTGTAAGATCTCATCTTCGTTAGATGGTATTAGGTAGAAGTGCTCAGATGGCGGAACTGGAACATTCTGGTTGCTTATAGGAGTATTATTAGAAGTCAGTTGTGTTTTATTTAAATCTTTACTTAATCTTTGAGCAACACTAGCAAAAAAATTGTTAAATTCGTCTGCAATACGTCTTTTGTCAGTAACATGTTCATCCCCAATATCAAGTCCTAGTAAGTCAATTTTTCGTTCAAACCCTTTACCTCTAAATTGATTTATTAGCCTCCAACTGGTTTTAGATCTATTTGTTGAATTTTTAATTAAATTGCTCTGGTTACTAGCTGGTCATAATGATTTTTTACACTGTTGATAAGAGATGTATCTAAATTTGGTATTGCGTTTGCCTTCCCTGTTGCAAATTCAAGCACAGTTCTAATTTGTTTAATTTCTTCAGTCATCCAGTTACCACCGCTACGTTTCTTCCTTTTCGTCTTAGGTGAGGGCTTGGTCACCATAGGGCAATGAATATTATAATAGTGAAGAAAGGTTTGATGGAACAACTCATATTTGTTGTTTGTTACATTTTCGGAGGCAACAGCACTCCAATCTACAACTGACAAAGCCGCCTCAAAGCCAACCATATTATTGACACTGCAATTACGGAATGTAACATAGGAAATATTTTTTGCAATGGGAGTACAATTCGTAAAATTCAACACAATAGACTGAGCAGTGTGGTCAGATAGCCATGAGTGTATTACGTCTACATTTATATTAGTCAATGAGGAACTAGTAATTATATTATCTATTACTATTAATTATATAGTAAGTATAATATATTACAATGACCGTTTTACTAAGATCTGATATTCTAGTGGGAACTTCAATATTGTACCTTAAACTAAACTGATCCAGTACATTCAAAAAAGCTCTGCGTTGGGAAGAATCCATCAAGAAGTCAATATTGAAATCACCTGCACAGATTAATTTGATTCCCATATTCGCCGACAATTTCTCAAGGACATCAATCAGATTGTTGAAAAATAAGTTTATGTCACCATTTGGAGGCCGATAAATACCTAGAAGTACGTTTATATCCTTATTTATATTGAACTTGGAACAAGCTAATTCAATGCATCCCTCTATACAAAAATCATTTATGTTCATTCTAACTATGTTACGGGGCTGTTGATTACCGCACGTAATGTGGTATATGGCAACGCCACCCATACTCTTATTAACTCTACAATAATAATCAATTAGACGCATATTTTGTACATTCAAACAAGTTAGCTCCGTGTTTTTTTAAACTGTGTTCAGTTAGAATTAGGAAATCCTAATAGTTCAGTCTTTAGGTGCCATTTAGTCGCGACATTGCATAAGACGCACTGTGGAAAGACTGTATACGGGGACTGTAAACGAACCAATAACACAGAATTGATAGCTTTGCTTGATGTACCTTATTGGGCTGTGAAATAGTTATCATCCAAATGTTCATAGGCGTAAAATAATCCTAGAAGATTGAAAAAGTAATTATACAAATTAATTAATATGTTTTGACAGTAGAGTACATAACACTTGGAAAATTGGATGTTGTAAAAAATACAGCACGCGACTGCTCGTGTGACTGAGTAGGGCGCGACTACCGGAAGGTTAATAATGAATAATTAATTTAGTGGATATTTGTTGAAGATAAGATTATTGTAATGAATAACTAATTTAGTGGATATTTGTTTATCCAATTTACAAAATCTCAATATAATCATTGTTTATGAAAAATTTTGGTGGCTATGATAGCAGTTAATTCAATAATTGGCAACTAGACTGACGTAAACTGTTCCAATGGACGACCATATTCGGCCGAATTAACGGCCGGCTGATTCGTCCGATCCAACGGCCGAACGGATCGGTTGAATACGGTTCCAGTGGACGGTTGCCCTCAAGGTTTCGGCTAATGTATTGATTATGGTTAATCAAATACGTTTTTTGCCAAGTTTCCATGAACATGCGTTAGTAAATGAATATTTATCAAGTATTTCACCTCTTACCGTTCCAATTTTATAATTTTCAGGGTGAAGAAAGAGTCTGAATTCAACCGGCCACGAATCCCAGTTGCAGATAGATCGATAAGGATCGCAGACTTGATTTCCAAAAAAGTAAGTCGCTGAAAATACTACTCATTACTCACTGCTAATATAAATTTGATTGTTTGTTTTGCTCATTTGGTGAGTACTTGATTTCCGAGTAGTTGTTAAGTTGATATTGTGGTAGTTATCCATACTGACTAAAAATCCAACAACAAATTTATCAAAAATCTAGAACTGTCGATTTTTAATAAATCTGTGGCTGTACAACATCTAGGCCCGGTTTCTCAGTCGTTCCATAAACCATTTGTCCATTCAATATTGAATCGATAAACATGAGAAATGCGTTTCTAGAACGCTCCATAAACTTATTGAATCCATAAATCTATTGATAAACTATAGTGCCAAGATCCAGCCTATAAATATTTATGGAATGGATAAACGAGTCAAATTTTCGGAATGGAATGAAATGGATCAAATTTTTGCAATCGAAAAATTAAGTTAAAAAACTTAAATTAAAGTTAGTGTAGGCTACCAGTATTTCAAAAATAAAACAGAATCAAAGTTGCACTAAATTTAACATTGCTAGCCCTTATCTGGTGTCAGCTATCTTGTTTTGGAGACATCAGCCAAAAGTCAGTACCTTAGGAAATAACTTCACTACAACCAAGATTTGGTTGGTTACCATAACAACAAGGCCAGGTTGCACAAAAGCCGGTTGGATTTTAACCGTTATCAATTTACGAGAACCAATCAGAGAAGGCGTTTTTGTTAAGCCGGCTTCTATGATTGGTTCTCGTGGGATTAATTACGATTAAAATTTATCCGGCTTTTGTGCAAACGGTACCAAGTTTGTTTATGAAAGTGGGCGGTTTGGGATCATGCCATGTTGCCAGATTCATAGAATAGATAAATCGTTCCAAAGCTATGAATTCTATAAATATGTTCAAGAAACCAATAACAATTTATTGAATACATAAAAGTTATTGAATCAATAGCTATAGCGTTATTTATTGAACGATTGAGAAACCGGGCATCAGTCTTTTCATTGAGTACTTTCTTCTTACAAATGAATTTATTTCAAGTAAGATGGGTAAGACCAGTAGAGTTTATTCCCACGTTATTAAAATGAAGTTACTTTTAGTTCCTGGGGCGTAAAAACCACTTAACTTACTAGACTCAAAATGTGATGCTTTAGGGCCGGATTCCGAGCTCGGGATTTAGCTAGGTTCTAGACTTTAAACAGCTAGAGTCAGAAAATGGGCTTTCCGTTACGGGGCGTAGTCGTTGTCCACATTTAAATTAAATTTCGAAAAACTAGAAAATTGAACACAGAATAAAATAAAGATAAAATAGTTTTAAGTTTCAGCTGTTTTGAATTATTAAGGAATGTTTAATTTCGTCAAGGAAAAACGTTTCCAATTATAAGATTATCATAAAAAACTACGACTACGCCAACTACCTCTGTAAACAAAGCCGTAGTGCATTCATGTGACGTCAGCACAGGTAGGGCTTCTACACCAATATAACACTAGCTGATATCAAAACACTATCACTAGCTGATATCGATCAGCGGAAATCAAGGAATTTTTATTGGTGTAGGAGTCCTACCTGTGCTGACGTCACACGAATGCACTACGGCTTTGTTTACAGAGGTAGTTGGCGTAGTCGTAGTTTTTATGATAATCTGTATTTCCTCACTTCTATGATTGGAAACGTGTCTCCTTGACGAAATTAAACATTCCTTAATAATTCAAAATAGCTTGAACTTTGCACTATTTTCTCTTTATTTTATTTTGTGTGCAATTTTCTAGTTTTTTGAAATTTAATTTAAACGTGGACAACGACTACGCCCCGTAACGGAAAGCAAATTTTCTGACTCCAGCTGTTTAAAGTCTAGAACCTAGCTAAATCCCGAGCTCGGAAACCGGCCCTAAGTCTGTAAATAAAATGAAAGAAAATATGTGGCAGCTAACAGATAACTCATCAGGAAATACGAAGCTCCAAAACAACTCAGAAGAAACCACCAATTATGTATTATTGCATTCGTAATACATGTAAGATTTGCAGTACTTTGTAGAATGAAGCTACTATTCGACTCACATATTTTTACTTTCCTTGCCCTACTACCATAGGTAAGGAAAGTATTTTCCTTGCCCTACTACCATAGGTAAGGAAAGTATTGCTTTCCAAAAAAAATTAAGGTACCCCAATTTCAAGTTTTCTATAAGTTTCAAGGTCCCCTGAATCCAAAAGCATGATTTTTGCGTATTGGTGTGTGTGTGTGTGTGTGTGTGTGTGTGTGTGTGTGTGTGTGTGTGTGTGTGTGTGTGTGTGTGTGTTTGTATGTCTGTGAACACCATAACTCCATTCCTAATAAATAACCGATTGACTTGAAATTTTAAACTTAAGGTCCTTATAGCATGAGGATCCGACAATAAGAAATTCAATAAAATTCAATTCAAGATGACGGAAAAAATGGCGGATAATTACCACGGAAATAACCATGTTTTTCACGGTTTTCTCGAAAACGACTCTAATGGTTTTCTTCAAATTTATATCATGGGTAGCTATTTATATGCCCTATTAACTGACATGAGTCTTATTTTTGGGAAAATTGCAGGAGCTCCGTAAAATTCTTGAGAAAAATAGCAGATAATTACTAAAAATCCATGTTTTTGACCGTTTTCTCGATAATGGCTCTAACGATTTTCTTCAAATTTATATCATGGATAACTATTTATAAGCCCTATCAACTGATATGAGTCTCATTTCTGGGAAAATTGTAGGAGCTCCGTAATATTATTGAGAAAAATGGCGGATAATTAACTAAAAAACCATGTTTTTCACGATTTTCTCAAAAATAACTTGATCGATTTTTTTCAAATTCATACCCTGTACAGTTATTTATCAGCTTTATCAACTGGCATGAGTCTCCTTTCTGGGAAACCAATGAGGGGTCCACCCCATCCTTGAGAAATGGACTTATTAACCTCCTTCTCGTGCATGAGGTAGGTAGGTAGGTAGCGCAGTTCATTAAAAGAACACATAGTCGAGATATTTCATCTGTAGAACAGCTGTTTTTACGACTTTAAAAAAATGACGACTAGAAAAAAATCATCGAATTTCACAATTCACACAAAGAAAAAGTTCTCTGAAAACAATTATATACATACACATATACAGAAGTCTGATCGTAGTTTCAAATATGAGCAAGGAAAGTTGTGTGAGTCTACCACACCAGATTTTTCGGTAGTGTTTCACAAACATCTCTTTGCGGCCCGTAGTATTCTGTTTCAGGATGTAGAGTAAGTGCTTGAGATTGTAGTTTGAGGAAAAAGTATTGTATGAACATTTGATGTCATGTTTTACGTTTGAAATGTAATGTGTATTAATCATTTATCAATGTTACTGTATTGATGTAATTGTTCTCAGGCGAGTAAGAGGAAGAAAGGACTGATCAAGTCGAAGCCAACAGTAGTGAAAGGAAAGAAACCGGCGGCCAAGTTATAGTGTGGGGGGGAGGTCCGAGGGGGACTCATCACCTGTGCCTAAACAAAGTGCGTGAGAAGTGAGAGAGTCTGATGGTGGGAGAGAGACGAGCAACCTACCGTAATCATCCAAAGCAGAGAAGTGGGTAAACGGGCTTTCCAAGTATTGTTTGTGAAATTTTACCGTCGATATATTTGTTGCTCAGTAGTTGATGAACTATACAGTTGGGTTCTCTTTCCTTGTGTAGGACATGGATTCGTGGAAAGTGCACTGTTACAACTTGACTTGTACAAAGGGAACTTTTCGTTATTTTTTCTGTTGTAAAAAATATATTGTCAACGTAGAACTAATTTTGACAAAAAATTACTGCCTTTTTGTTGTTTCTATAAAGTTTTGTTCCATCACTGTATCTGGTTTGTTAATATTTAAATTATAGTCAATTACTTAGATTTTACGCTGTTGCTACTTTCATTATCAATTTGTGCATTTTATCTCTAAACGCCAACGGTCGAACAACAATTGAAATGTTTCATGTACGTACCAACCAACATATTGAACTATGATTCACAATAAATTTTCATCATTCTTGAACTAATCCAAGAATGTTCATTTTTAGTAGTTTGTAAGTTGGGTGATATAAGTAGAAATTGAAATTCAAAAGCTATTAAATTTTTCCAAATTATGTAAGCATTAGACATTCTGTAATTATTGCAGTTACAGATATCTGATTATTTTCCATGTATAAGTTTCTAAAATAGAATATTATTAGAAATTGTACTGTACTTACATTCTTGAACCGATAGTTATCATTTATATAAAAGACTATTATAAACAATGCTCTGTTTTTAAATAATGTCCAATTCTGAATAAACATGCAACATTTTTAAACCGAATCCTGTCATTCCTTCACAAGTTTATCACTTTCGCAAATTAGCTTTCTGACTTGATTATTAACAATTAGAAAAGTCAGTTTTACAAGTTTGAATACCTACCGAATATAATAATTGGTCTTGAAGCAGCAAAAGCATGACAAAACTGTGACTGGTATCTTCATCGACCTCCAAAAAGCTTTTGACAATCTGAATTGGGATATACTGAAACAGAAACTGAGAAATCTCAATGTAACTGGAAGAGCTCTCCAATGGTTAAGGTGCGTACAGATTTACGCGCCGCGAACATGAGCAATTCACTTTTAATCAGCTGATGCCAAGCTTTTTATATCTGTATCTTACCGTTTCTGTAAAAATACTGATATAGTCAGCTCATTTAAAGTGAATTGCTCATGTTCGCGGCGCGTATATCTGTAGGCACCTTTAGAGGACTACCTCTCAATATGTTGAGTTAGACCATCATAAAGAAAACAGAATTATCAAGTATAAATCCTCACTCAGAGCAGTAAATAGAGGTGTGCCCCAAGGATCTATACTCGGACCGCTCTTATTCCTAATATATATAAACGACCTCCCAGATGAAATAGATAGCAGAAACAAGTGCATACTGTTTGCGGATGATACTACTAAACTTGTACCACATAACAACCAGGAGCCTAATGTAATAGTGGAAGCCCTGGTAGAAGCCACCCAAAAATGCAATAGACTGGACCATTTTAGCTTGAAAATAACAATGATTTTCATGAAATAGCAAATTTAAAAAGCCGTATTACATCATACAATAGTTGTTATTTGTGTAACTAGTGCGCAAAGTGAAAGTTTGCTGCACCGAAAGAAACGTTTACGCACGAACCGTAGGCGAGGCGGAATGGTTTCTTGAGTGCAGCAGAGGAACTTTGCGCACGCATTTCACATTACATTTTTCAACAGTTACCATTGAATATGAGAAGTGGTTGATTATGGGTAAAATGATGGCTGAAATCCATCAAATGTTTGTCTGTATAATTTTGTTATTAATAACAACTTCAATTTATTTTAAACTTGATAATCCAATTGAAAATCAATAATCGATAATTTATCCAAATTAAACATTAGATTAATCCAATTAATTTGAAAATTTGAATAATTTTGAGTAAATCTTAATTTCTGAATAATTCTTCAACCAATCAATTTATGAATGAAAAAAAATATTATTTGAAATAATCAATAATATTCAAAATGTATAATTTAATGAGTTCTCATTTCTATTTATTTGAAAATCAGAAAAATATATTTTTCCTCCACCTACTGTCTAAAGTACTTACTTTACTCCCTGAAACCTAATACTAAAGTGTCACTTTTTCGCTCTCGGTAGTAAAAAACAGAAAAACTCCCTAGGGAGTAAAAGTGACTCCATTTAAATCAGATGGGGAGCAACTCTATTTTGGAACTTACATTGTAATAGGTTAGAAGGTCTTAGCTCAGATGAGAAAGCATAATAGAGGTGTCTGTCATTGAGTCAACTGAATTCAATACCACAACCAGAAATTTTATCAAATCATGAAATATATGTTTGTATGATAATTATTATATTCTTAATATTAGTAGACGATAAAAATTTATACAATTTTTAAAATATTTTATTCTATTCAAAATACCAGCCAACAAATATTTTTGATCTGCAATTCAAATCTGAACCGCGTGATCTGGAGTCAGCCATTTTTGGTAGCTGCTCAGCTGATATAATTGTTACAACTTTTGCCGATAGATAGCGCAATCGGCAGTGCCAAACAGACGACCGGTTTTTAGGTTTTAGATTTAGGTTATGTTAGGAATCATTGTCACCAATACGTAAGTTATTAGAATGATTTTATTTGCAGTTTCTATAAAAAAACGTAGATGGAGGAAAAATGTTGTGTACATCACGAGCGAAAAATACTTTTTCTCCCTCAGGAAAATTGCTGCCCTCGGCTTCGCCTCGGGCTTCAAACTTTTTCCCACAGGGAGAAAAAGTCGTACTTTTCACTCTAGATATACAAATAACTATTTCGCCACACTGCACAGAAAGCAGCTATTTTCCAGTCAAAAATGTTTTTCCGGCTCTCAATCTCTACAGTTCATATCAATATTATTTTTTATGATAAAATTAATCTTGTTTTGTTTGAAAGTAAAATATGTTAAAGACTTATTAAAGTTCTAGTTATTCTGTTCTCTTTTGTTATCATAGTTATTTTCCACCTTACATAATAGGTGAAGGCACATCCTGCTTACATATTAGTCCATGGATTTCATCAATTTTTTGTGAAAAAAAAATCGCTCAAACTTTGTGATCCCATGGTCTTTGATGCGAAAAACACGAATCTGGAATCATATTTGCAAAATTCCTTACCGTTCAGGAGATATTAACATTTGAAAATTCTATGTTTGCAGATTCAAAACTCAACCTGTATAGTAGCTGGGGATGCCAAATTTGGCTCCGGCCCTTTCTCAGGTCGAGCTATATCTATGGTGCAAATTTGAGTCAAATCTAAGATACTTTTTACTTTCCTTGCCCTATTACCATAGGTAAGGAAAGTATTGCTTTCCGAAAAAAATTAAGGTTCCCCAATTTCTAAATTTCTATACGTTTCAAGGTCCCCCGAGTCCAAAAAAGTGGTTTTTGGGTATTAGGCTGTGTGTTGTGTGTGTGTGTGTGTGTGTGTGTGTATGAGTGTATGTGCGTCTGTGTACACGATATCTCATCTCCCAATTAACGGAATGACTTGAAATTTGGAACTTAAGGTCCTTTCACTATAAGGATCCGACACGAACAATTTCGATCAAATGCAATTCAAGATGGCGGCTAAAATGGCGAAAATGTTGTCAAAAACAGGGTTTTTCGTGATTTTCTCGGAAACGGCTCCAACGATTTTAATCAAATTCATACCTAAAATAGTCATCGATAAGCTCTATCAACTGCCACAAGTCCCATATCTGTAAAAATTTCAGGAGCTCTGCCCCATCAATGCAGATAGATTCCCAATTATCAGGCTTCAGATACAATTGAAACAAAAAAAATCAAGTGGAGTAGATTGAGCATGAAAATCTCTACAATTAATGTTCAGTAACATTTTCACCTAAAATTGAAAATAAGCTTTAAATTCGAGAAAATGTGATTATTCAATTGCAAATTATTGTTGATTCTATTAAATCATTCACTATGAAGAGATGGCAGACCTCATGTGTGTCTCCAGCGTTATTGCCCTATCACCAGCTGGCTCAAATATTTGAATAGTAGACTTGAGATGCGCGGGAACACTAGCGTCAGGTGATCAATTTTCATAACGGCAAGGAAAGTTGTGTGAGTGCGCCACACCAGATTTTTGTTTGTGTGTTTCAAGGTGGGTAGGTAGTCGATAAATTACATAATTTTTTTTTTGAAATATAAAAATCGCTCAAACTTTGTGATCATATGGTATTTGATGCGATAAAAACGAATCTGGAATCAGATTGCAATATTCCTCACCGTTCAGGAGATATTTCAGCCAAATATCTGATATACTTTTGTCTCAGTGTGGTTCACGATGGTGAGTCCATGGAATCCATCAATTTTTTGTGAAAAATATAAATCGCTCAAATTCCTTACCGTTCAGGAGATATGACCATTTGAAAATACTATGTTTGCAGATTCATAACTCAACCTGTATAGTAGCTGGGGTGCCAAATATGGCTCTGAAATTTCTGAGGACGAGCAAGAAATTTGGTGCAAATTTGAGCCTCTGGTGCAAATTTGAGCCAAATCTGAGATTCTTTTTGTTTCAGTGTGTTTCACGATGGGTAGTGTCCATAGATTACATCAATTCTTTGTGGAAAAAAAATGCTAGAACTTCGTTACTTCATGGTATTTGATGCGAGAAACACAAATCTGGAACCATATTTGCAAAATTCCTTAACGTTTAGGAGATATGACCATTTGAAAATTTTATGTTTGCAGATTCATAACTCACCCTGTATAGGAGCTGGGAGTGCCAAATTTGAATCTGACATTTCTGAGGTCGAGCTTTATCTAAGGTGCAAATTTAAGCCAAATCTGAGTCCATGAATTACATCAATTCTTTGTGAAATATATTAATCGCTCAAACTTTGTGATCTTATAGTATTTGATGCGAAAAACACGAATCTGGAACCATATTTGCAAAATTTCCCATCGTTCAGGAGATATACCCATTTGAAGTTCAAAGCTTCTTCTTCTTCTTCTTCTTCTTCTTCTTCTTCTTCTTCTTCTTCTCCTCCTCCTTCTTCTTTTTCTTCTCTTTCTTCTTCTTCTCCTTCTTTTTCTTCTTCATCTTCTTCTTCTTCTTTACGATGGTCCATGGATTTCATCAATTTCTTGTGAAAAATAAAAATTGCTCGAACTTCGTGAACTTATGGTATCTGATGCGAGAAACAGGAATCAGGAATTGCTTTTGCACGATGGTCCATGGATTTCATCAATTTCTTGTGAAAAATGAAAATCGCTCAAACTTTGTGATCTTATGGTATTTGATGCAGGAACACGGATCTGGAATCGGATTTGCAATATTCCTCACCGTTTAGGAGATATGACCATACGAAAATTTGAAAATTTTATGTTTGCAGATTATTCATAACTCACTCTGTATAGTAAGTAGCTGGGGATGCCAAATTTGGCTCTGACATTTCTCAGGTCGAGCTTTATCTATGGTGCAAATTCAGGCTAAATCTGAGATATAAATATAAAGAAAATAAAAATCTCAGTACCCTTTTTTTGAAATATTTTATCACAACATGTTTCGGTCATTTTTAAGTGATATCACTTGTGATAAAATATTTAAAAAAAGGGTACTGAGATTTTTATTTTCTTTATATTTATATTAAAAGTAGCCCTATACAGGAAAGAGATAAAACTGAGATACTTTTTGTTTTAGTGTGTTTCACGAAGATAATAGTCCAAGGATCTCATCAATTTTTTGTGAAAAATAAAAAGCGCTCAAACTTTGTGATCTTATGCTCTTTGATGTCCATAAGTCCATGGTTTTATCAATTTTTTTGTGAAAAATAAAGAAAGCTTAAAATTCGTTATCTTATGGACTTTGATGTGAGAAACACAAATCTGGTATCATATTAGCATAATTCCTTACTGTTCAGAAGATATGACCAAATTTCAGCCAAATCTGAGATACTTTTTGTCTCAGTGTGGTTCACGATGGTTAGTCTATGATTTTCATCAATTTTTTGTGAGAGATAAAAATCGATCAAACTCCGTGATCTCTTGGTCTTTGATGCGAAAAACATGAATCTGGAATCATATTTGCAAAATTCATTATCGTTCAGGAGATATGACCAAATTTCAGCCAAATCTGAGATACTTTTTGTTTCAGTGTTTCACGATGGTTTAGACCATGATTACAATCAATATTGTAATTTTATATTTTAAATATATTCAATATTGTAATTCTAATCTTTTTTGTCTGTTTCCAGAATACAAATGACGTAAATTATCTTGGAAACTCCAAAACGATGGTCGGATTTGTTTGATTTTGGTACCAAATTAAAGTCTTACATTTGGTGAAATTGAAAATAAAGACACATTCATTATCAACTGAACTAAACACATATAGAATTTAATGTGTGTAAGCATTAATCAGTAATGCCTCAGTTACCACTTGCTATGTTTTAACTTCCTGTTACATTTCTCATTAATCATGAGAAATTTGAATTTCCCGCTCAAATAGTATGAATCATGAGAAATTTGAATTTCCTGCTATTCACGAGAAATTTGAATTTCCCGCTCAAATGGTATAAATCATGTGAAATTTGAATTTCCTGCTCAAATAGTATAAATCATGAGAAATTTGAATTTCCCGCTAATCATGAGAAATTTGAATTTCCCGCTCAAATAGTAGCTCATTTGCATATTAGAAATGACCAGATTTCTACCAGGGCATCAGAAACATGCAAGAGGTACACAAACTAGATCAGTATTACGGGTTGCCTATGCTTGCATTGGAAGGCGTTGAAAAACCCTGCTACCTCTTCAAGTGTTCTGACGTTTCAGTGTTTCATGATGGTTTAGACCATGATTACAATCAATATTGTAATTTTATATTTTAAATATATTCAATATTGTAATTGTAATCTTTTTCGTCTGTTTCCAGAATACAAATGACATAAATTATCTTGGAAACTCTGAAACGATGGTCGGATTTGTTTGATTTTGGTACCAAATTAAAGTCTTACATTTGATGAAATTGAAAATAAAGACACATTCAATATCAACTGAACTAAACACATATAGTATTTAATGTGTGTAAGCATTAATCAGTAATGCCTCACTTACCGCTTGCTGCTTACCGCTTATGTTTTAACTTCCTGTTACATTTCTAAAATACAAATGAGCTCAGTAGTCACATAAATCATGAGAAATTTGAATTTCCCGCTCAAATAGTATAAATCATGAGAAATTTGAATTTCCTGCTATTCATGAGAAATTTGAATTTCCCGTTCAAATGGTATAAATCATGTGAAATTTGAATTTCCTGCTCAAATAGTATAAATCATGAGAAATTTGAATTTCCCACTAATCATGAGAAATTTGAATTTCCCACTCAAATGGTAAATCAATCTTCAAATGGAATAATTTTTCATGTTTGAAGCAGCATAACTCATCCTGTAGCTGGGAGTGCGAAATGGCAAATAATAATCATGAGAAATTTGAATTTCCCGCTAATCATGATAAATTTGAATTACCTGCTCTAATGGTATATATCATGTGAAAATTGAATTTCCCGCTCAAATAGTATAAATCATGAGAAATTTGAATTTCCCGCTAATCATAAGAAATTTAAATTTCCTGCTCAAATAGTAGCTCATTTGCATATTAGAAATGACCAGATTTCTACCAGGGCATCAGAAACATGCAAGAGGAACACAAACTAGATCAGTGTTGTGGGTTGCCTATGCTTGCATTGGAAGGTGTTGAAAAAACTCTGCTACCTCTTCAAGTGTTCTGAATCCCTGGTACAGAATCAAAACCAACTAGAATACTACCAGGGCAACAGGAACATGCAATAGGTACTGATTGATTTGAGCGGGAAATTCAAATTTCTCAGGATTTTTGTGACTAATGAGCTCATTTGTATTGGATGAGAATTAGAATAGCACAGCAGAAAAAGCAATAGGTAATGGATTCATTTTTCATGAATCCAAGAATAAATTAAAATTACTAAAACTCTCAGCAATGATATAATTAATTTTTGACGAGAGAAACAATATAATGTCATCACATTGGCAAAATTCTTTACCGTTCATTAGATATGGCCGTTTGAAAATTTGCAAATTTCATGTTTGAAGCTGCATAACTCATCCTGTATAGTAGCTAGGAATGCCAAATGACAAATAGTATAGATCATGAGAAATTTGAATTTCCCGCTAATCATGAGAAATTTGAATTTCCCACTCTAATGGTAAATAAATGTTCAAATGGTATAATTTTTCATGTTTGAAGTCGCATAACTCATCCTGTAGCTGGGAGTGCGAAATGGCAAATAATAATCATGAGAAATTTGAATTTCCCGCTAATCATGAGAAATTTGAATTAATCGCTGAAATGGTATATATCATGTGAAATTTGAATTTCCCGCTAATCATGAGAAATTTGAATTTCCCACTCAGATGGTAAATAAATCTTCAAATGGTATAATTTTTCATGTTTGAAGTCGCATAAGTCATCCTGTAGCTGGGAATGCAAAATGGCAAATAATAATCATGAGAAATTTGAATATCCCACTCAAATGGTAAATAAATCTTCTTATGGTATAATTTTTCATGTTTGAAGTCGCATAACTCATCCTGTAGCTGGGAGTGCGAAATGGCAAATAATAATCATGAGAAATTTGAATTTCCCGCTAATCATGAGAAATTTGAATTAATCGCTGAAATGGTATTTATCATGTGAAATTTGAATTTCCCGCTAATCATGAGAAATTTGAATTTCCCACTCAAATGGTAAATAAATCTTCAAATGTTATAATTTTTCATGTTTGAAGTCGCATAAGTCATCCTGTAGCTGGGAATGCAAAATGGCAAATAATAATCATGAGAAATTTGAATTTCCCGCTCAAATGGTATATATCACGAGAAATTTGAATTTCCTGCTCAAATAGTATAAATCATGAGAAATTTGAATTTCCCGCTAATCATAAGAAATTTGAATTTCCCGCTCAAATAGTAGCTCATTTGCATATTAGTAATGACCAGATTTCTACCAGGGCATCATAAACATGCGAGAGGTACACAAACTAGATCAGTGTTGTGGGTTGCCTATGCTTGCATTGGAAGGCATTGAAAAAACCCTGCTAACTCTTCAAGTGTTCTGAATCCCTGGTACTGAATTAAAACCAACTAAAATACTACCAGGGCAACAGAAACATGCAAGAGGTACTGATTGATTTGAGCGGGACATTCAAATTTCTAAGGATTTTTGTGACTAATGAGCTCATTTGTATTGGATGAACATTAATAGCACAGCAGAAAAAAGCAATAGTTAACGGATTCATTTTTCATAAATCCAAGAATTAATTTTGAATTTGCTAAAACTCTCAGCAATGATATAATCAATTTTTGACGAGAGAAACAATATAATGTCATCACATTGGCGATATTCATTACCATTCACTAGATATAGCTGTTTGAAATTTGGAAATTTCATGTTTGAAGCCGCATAGCTCATTCTGTATAGTAGCTGGGAATGCCAAATGGCAAATAGTATGAATCATGAGATATTTGAATTTCCCGCTAATCATAAGAAATTTGAATTTCCTGCTCAAATAGTGGCTCATTTGCATATTAGAAATGACCAGATTTCTACCAGGGCATCAGAAACATGCAAGAAGTACACAAACTAGATCAGTGTTGTGGGTTGCCGAAATGGCAAATAAAAATAATGAGAGATTTGAATTTCCCACTAATCATGAGAAATTTGAATTTCCCACTCGAATGGTAAATAAAACTTCAAATGGTATAATTTTTCATGTTTGAAGTCGCATAACTCATCCTGAAGCTGGGAGTGCAAAATGGCAAATAATAATCATGAGAAATTTGAATTTCCCGCTATTTATGAGAAATTCGAATTTCCCGCTCAAATGGTATAAATCATGTCACAAAGTAAAATTGTGACGAGAAAATAATAAATAATATTATTGAAAGACGCTCGGCTATCAGCAATGCTAGCCGACCGCGGAGATAAGGGAAGTACCGATGGCGCACCATCTTCCGCGCATCAAGACGATTTCCACCGCCTCTGGCGGCGGCTCAACTCCATCCCCTCCACTTTGGGGGAGTATTTAAAGGCCGGACGAGCCCCAGACCACAGCATTCCGCTCACAACCTTCCTGCTCCTTGTACAGCGGCCCGTTGGCTGCCGTACGTCCCTGTCCTCCCATTTCCCCAGGGCACAGCGGACCGTTGTCTGCCATCCCTGACCTTCCATTCCCCCAGGGCACAGCGGACCGTTGTCTGCCGTCCCTGACCTCCCATCTCCCTAGGGCACAGCGGACCGTTGTCAGCCGTCCCTGTCCTCCCATCTCCCTAGGGCACAGCGGACCGTTGTCTGCCGTCCCTGTCCTCCCATCTCCCTAGGGCACAGCGGACCATTGTCTGCCGTCCCTGTCCTCCCATTTCCCCAGGGCACAGCGGACCGTTGTCTGCCGTCCCTGACCTTCCATTCCCCCAGGGCACAGCGGACCGTTGTCTGCCGTCCCTGTCCTTCCATCTCCCTAGGGCACAGCGGACCGTTGTCTGCCGTCCCTGTCCTCCCATCTCCCTAGGGCACAGCGGACCGTTGTCTGCCGTCCCTGTCCTCCCATTTCTCCAGGGCACAGCGGACCGTTGTCTGCCGTCCCTGACCTTCCATTCCCCCAGGGCACAGCGGACCGTTGTCTGCCGTCCCTGTCCTCCCATCTCCCTAGGGCACAGCGGACCGTTGTCTTCCGTCCCTATTCTTTCCATCCCCTCAGGGCACAGCGGACCGTTGTCTGCCATCCCTTTTCTTCCTTCTCCCCAGGGCACAGCGGACCGTTGTCTGCCGTCCCTATTCTTCCTTCTCCCCAGGGCACAGCGGACCGTTGTCTGCCGTCCCTATTCTTCCTTCTCCCCAGGGCACAGCGGACCGTTGTCTGCCGTCCCTATTCTTCCTTCTCCCCAGGGCACAGCGGACCGTTGTCTGCCGTCCCTATTCTTCCTTCTCCCCAGGGCACAGCGGACCGTTGTCTGCCGTCCCTATCCTGTCTGTCCTTCCTTTTCCTACTTCACTGGAGCGGAACCGAGGCCGTAAGGCCGATACAAAATTACATCAAAGTGGTGTCATCAGAGAAGAGAGCGACCTTCACGCCGTCAGAAGCACCAGGAGGTGCTGTTCACGCCAGCTGAGGCACAAAGAAGAAGGAAGAGGAACTTCGACTTGCCTCCTTTCCCCGCCCACATTACAACTGAGCGAAGTCATCCAGGAGCAACACCTGGGTATCAATCACCCACCTCTGAAGCTACTCAGGGTGTACGTGATAGATTGGCGCCCGCACTTGGGGCACGAGGCAACGAAGTAAGAATCATCATGAGTGAACAGGGAGAGTCTGATTCAGATGCTCAACACCAGGAGCTGACAGAGGATCAGTCGGTCGAGGACATAAACCCCGAGGTGATAGCCGACCCCAGAGTTTCCTGGATCTATAAATTGAAAAAGGAAGAAGCATTCAATCTTCTACAAGATTGGGGCATAGTGTCATCTGGAACACTTGCTGAGTTGAGAAGGTTGTTAGTAGAACAACATAAGAAGATGGCTGTACGTTTTTCCAGCCCAAGACCTGGAATAGTGAGCAGAAGCAGTGAGGAATCCGGACACTCAGCAACAGGTACTCATGCTGAAGTTGGAACCAACATTCACACAAACCCCCTCATGGACCCAGGGGCGGTATGTGACAAAGTAAGAAGCTGGAGACTGTCATTCGATGGCCAATCAGATGCTCCCAGCTTCTTAGAAAGGCTAGACGAGCTACAACAAGCTTATGGGCTCACTGGCAACCAACTACTAGTCGCGCTACCTGAATTACTAGTTGGTAAAGCTACCCTATGGATGCGTAATCGTCATGACCAGTGGAAATCATGGGACAATTTTGTGACAGATTTCAGATCACGCTACTACCCACTTACCTATGAGGAGTACCTCGAGACTCTAATTCAGGCAAGGAAGCAAAAAGAAGGTGAATCGTTTGACGAATTTCTCGAAGATGTACTGACACTCATGAGGCATCGAGGAGGTTTTACAGACGAGAATAAATTACAGAGAGTGTATAAGAATCTCCTCCCATGGTACAAATTGTATATTCGGCAATCAGATGTTCATAGTATCAACGAATTGGAAAAATTCGCGAGGGAGTATGAACAAATAAAAGCAGAGGAGAAACAGAATAGACAGAATTCGAGAGTTCACATGATTGAGGACACGAAAAAGATTACAAGGCTCAAGGTTGAGACAGTTATAACCCCTACTAGTAACAGACCATCTCTTAGTGAGTCTGAACCCATGTGTGGGCAATACAAGAGATGGGGGCACTGGAGATCACACTGTCCCGATATCATACCATGTAAAAGGAGCGGAAAGAGAGCACTGAAATGTGTCTGTGATGTGCAGAAGGAGAATAAAACTCCGAACAAGACAGCAGTGATGCGAACAGCACACAGGATTCCTGTGATTGAAGAGTCATCAAGAGACAACAGACTATTCATTGCCGTAATAATCGGCGGTAAAAAGTGTCAGGCCTTGCTAGATACGGGTGCTGAAGCTAATTATATGAGCAACGAGGTCTATGAATTCATCCGGAAAATAGGGATGATATGGAAAGAACCAGCACGTCACCGCGCGATATTAGCTGATGGACGGTCAACCCCGTTAAATGGGAAAGTGACTACTAATGTGACCATAGAACAAATCACAGTTCCACTAGTGGCGTCTATAATGGAAGGACTTGGACAAGAGTTGCTATTAGGCATGGAATTTATGCGTGAAAACAGGGTGAATATTCACACATTCACGAGAGAGGTAGAGTGGGATCCTCCCCAACTGAATCCTACAAGTCCGCTAATAATGTCGCGAGTTCTCTTATTGGGGACTAAGACAACAACAGTCCCAACAATATCAGCTGTACAATCCGAATCTCAGGACAACAAGGATCGCGACAAAAGGATATTCATGCAGGTTGGTTTGAATGGAGTTGAACTCAATGCTTTGATTGATGCCAGGGCGGAATCGTCATATATTCCAGAACAAGCATCTTCGGGCAACATAGTGATGGATCACATGAATGAGATGAATGACTCTGAACGGCGGGCCACAATTCATGCCCCAGCCACCAACACAAGTGGTAACTCCGAAAGTGATGTGGAAAAGTTAACAGCACCCCCCACGGTCATGGATGTAAACAAGACAACACCACCCCCCACTGCCATGGATGTGGAGGAGTCCATGCCACCCTCAATGGATATGGACGTAGGAGAGCCAACGCAGTGTGCGACTATCAATGAAGTAGTCCCACCATCCCAGGAACCCACACCAGGTCACTCAAGGAGGAAGGATCCAGTGTTCTGTAACCGAGTCTCGACACCTGGTAAGCGCAAACGGGCTGGCAAGCCACGTATAAAAATCCAATTACCGGATGGACGGCGTAAATATGTGCCCGTAGACCAGGTTGGTGATGGGTGATGATGCCCATAGGCAGTGGCATACACCTCTAAAGGTGATGCCTGAGTGGCATACACCTCTAAAGGTGATGCCTGAGCGGCATACACCTCTTAAGGTGATGCCTAGATGGCTCACGCCTTTTAAGGTGGTGCCATAGAGGGCTCCGAACACCCCCCCCCCCCCCAAGTAGGAGTGGGGTGTCACAAAGTAAAATTGTGACGAGAAAATAATAAATAATATTATTGAAAGACGCTCGGCTATCAGCAATGCTAGCCGACCGCGGAGATAAGGGAGGTACCGATGGCGCACCATCTTCCGCGCATCAAGACGACTTCCACCGCCTCTGGCGGCGGCTCAACTCCATCCCCTCCACTTTGGGGGAGTATTTAAAGGCCGGACGAGCCCCAGACCACAGCATTCCGCTCACAACCTTCCTGCTCCTTGTACAGCGGCCCGTTGGCTGCCGTACGTCCCTGTCCTCCCATTTCCCCAGGGCACAGCGGACCGTTGTCTGCCGTCCCTGACCTTCCATTCCCCCAGGGCACAGCGGACCGTTGTCTGCCGTCCCTGACCTCCCATCTCCCTAGGGCACAATGGACCGTTGTCTGCCGTCCCTGTCCTCCCATCTCCCTAGGGCACAGCGGACCGTTGTCTGCCGTCCCTGTCCTCCCATCTCCCTAGGGCACAGCAGACCGTTGTCTGCCGTCCCTGTCCTCCCATTTCCCCAGGGCACAGCGGACCGTTGTCTGCCGTCCCTGACCTTCCATTCCCCCAGGGCACAGCGGACCGTTGTCTGCCGTCCCTGTCCTTCCATCTCCCTAGGGCACAGCGGACCGTTGTCTGCCGTCCCTGTCCTCCATCTCCCTAGGGCACAGCGGACCGTTGTCTGCCGTCCCTTTTCTTCCTTCTCCCCAGGCACAGCGGACCGTTGTCTGCCGTCCCTGTCCTCCCATCTCCCTAGGGCACAGCGGACCGTTGTCTGCCGTCCCTATTCTTTCCATCCCCTCAGGGCACAGCGGACCGTTGTCTGCCGTCCCTTTTCTTCCTTCTCCCCAGGGCACAGCGGACCGTTGTCTGCCGTCCCTATTCTTCCTTCTCCCCAGGGCACAGCGGACCGTTATCTGCCGTCCTATTCTTCCTTCTCCCCAGGGCACAGTGGACCGTTGTCTGCCGTCCTATTCTTCCTTCTCCCCAGGGCACAGCGGACCGTTGTCTGCCGTCCCTATTCTTCCTTCTCCCCAGGGCACAGCGGACCGTTGTCTGCTGTCCCTATTCTTCCTTCTCCCCAGGGCACAGCGGACCGTTGTCTGCCGTCCCTATTCTTCCTTCTCCCCAGGGCACAGCGGACCGTTGTCTGCCGTCCCTATCCTGTCTGTCCTTCCTTTTCCTACTTCACTGGAGCGGAACCGAGGCCGTAAGGCCGATACAAAATTACATCAAAGTGGTGTCATCAGAGAAGAGAGCGACCTTCACGCCGTCAGAAGCACCAGGAGGTGCTGTTCACGCCAGCTGAGGCACAAAGAAGAAGGAAGAGGAACTTCGACTTGCCTCCTTTCCCCGCCCTCATTAGGACTGAGCGAAGTCATCCAGGAGCAACACCTGGGTATCAATCACCCACCTCTGAAGCTACTCAGGGTGTACGTGATAATCATGTGAAATTTGAATTTTATGCTCGAATAGTATAACTCGAGAAATTTGAATTTCCCGCTAATCCTGAGAAATTTGAATTTCCCGCTAATCCTAAGAAATTTGAATTTCCCGCTCAAATAGTAGTAGCTCATTTGCATATTAGAAATGACCAGATTTCTACCAGGGCATCAGAAACATGCAAGAGGTACTCAAGGTAGATCAGTGTTGCGGGTTGCCTATCCTTGCATTGGAAGGCGTTGGAAAACCCTGCTACCTCTTCAAGTGTTCTTAATCCCTGGTACAGAATTAAAACCAACCAAAATACTACCAGGGCAACAGAAACATACAAGAGGTACTGACTGATTTGAGCGGGAAATTCAAATTTCTCAGGATTTTTGTGACTACTTAGCTCTTTTGTATTGGATGAGAATTAGAACAGCACAGCAGAAAAAAGCAAGAGGTAACGGATTCATTTTTCATGAATCCAAAAATTATAAAAATTGCTAAAACTCACAGCAATGATATAATTAATTTTTGACAAGAGAAACAATATTATGTCATCACATTGGCGAATTCCCTTACCATTCATCAGATATGGCCGTTTGAAAATTTGCAAATTTCATGTTTGAAGCTGCATAACTCATCCTGTATAGTAGCTGGGAATGCCAAATGACAAATAGTATAAATCATGAGAAATTTGAATTTCCCGCTAATCATGAGAAATTTGAATATCCCACTCAAATGATATAAATCATGTGAAATTTGAATTTCCCACTCAAATAGTATAAATCATGAGAAATTTGAATTTCCCGCTCAAATAGTAGCTCATTTGCATATTAGAAATGACCAGATTTCTACCAGGGCATCAGAAACATGCAAGAGGTACACAAACTAGATCAGTGTTGTGGGTTGCCTATGCTTGCATTGGAAGGCGTTGAAAAAACCCTGCTACTTCTTCAAGTGTTTTTAATCCCTGGTACAGAATTAAAACCAACCAAAATACTACCAGGGCAACAGAAACATGCAAGAGGTACTGACTGATTTGAGCGGGAAATTCAAATTTCTCAGGATTTTTGTGACTACTTAGCTTTTTTGTATTGGATGAGAATTAGAACAGCACAGCAGAAAAAAGCAAGAGGTAACGGATTCATTTTTCATGAATCCAATAATTATAAAAATTGCTAGAACTCTCAGCAATGATATAATTAATGTTTGAAGCTGCATAACTCATCCTGTATAGTAACTGGGAATGCCAAATGGCAAATAGTATAAATCATGAGAAATTTGAATTTCACCCTAATAATGAGAAATTTGAATTTCCCACTCAAATGGTGAATAAATGTTCAAATGGTATAATTTTTCATGTTTGAAGTTGCATAACTCATCCTGTAGTTGGGAGTGCGAAATAGCAAATAATAATCATGAGAAATTTGAATTTCCCACTAATCATGAGAAATTTGAATTACCCGCTCAAATGGTATATATCATGTGAAATTTGAATTTCTCGCTAATCATGAGAAATTTGAATTTCCCACTCAAATGGTAAATAAATCTTCAAATGGTATAATTTTTCATGTTTGAAGCCGCATAACTCATCCTGTATAGTAGCTGGGAATGCCAAATGGCAAATAGTATAAATCATGAGAAATTTGAATTTCCCGCTAATCATGAGAAATTTGAATTTCCCGCTCAAATGGTATAAATCATGTGAAATTTGAATTTCCCGCTCAAATAGTATAAATCATGAGAAATTTGAATTTCCCGCTAATCATAAGAAATTTGAATTTCCCGCTCAAATAGTGGCTCATTTGCATATTAGAAATGACCAGATTTCTACCAGGGCATCAAAAACATGCAATAGGTACACAAACTAGATCAGTGTTGGGGGTTGCCTATGCTTGCATTGGAAGGCATTGAAAAAACCCTGCTACCTCATCAAGTGTTCTGAATCCCTGGACAGAATTAAAACCAACTAAAATACTACCAGGGCAACAGAAACATGCAAGAGGTACTGACTGATTTGAGCGGGAAATTCAAATTTCTCAGGATTTTTGTGACTAATGAGCTCATTTGTATTGGATGAGAATTAGAACAGCATAGCAGAAAAGCAATAGGTAACAGATTCATTTTTCATGAATCCAAAAATTAATTGAAATCGCTAAAACTCTCAGCAATGATATATTTAATTTTTGATGAGAGAAACAATATAATGTCATCACATTGGCGATATTCCTTACCGTTCATTAGATATGACCCTTTGAAATATGGAAATTTCATGATTGAAGCTTTGCCGAGCACTATTTTCAATTCAGGCCTTTTCCCAAGTTATAATAGTAAATTTAATATGCAATAAACTAGAGCCATTATTGTAAGTGAGTTAGCGAAATAAATTTTTTTCTCTCTCTATTATGAACGACCATGACTCCGAGTTTCCCATGATAGATATTTAAAAATTGTGGCTCCGAGTCGTCGAGGAATGTAGATTATGGAATTATCTCTAAAACTTAGCCTTCCTGTCGCGACATGGAGTGCGATAAGCTGGAAAACAGCAAGCATTGAAATTATAACAAACTACCAATTTTGCAGTTACTATTTGGTCCAAAGGCTCTAGAAGCCACGCGACGATTGGTCAAATTGATTCCCTTCGCCCAATAGGAGACCTGTTTCTAAATACAGTAGTGGGGGGATTCCCCAGCCGGGAGACCAGATTACATTTCGGAGGACACTTTGCTAGGAGCACTACGAGAGTAAAGATGTAGTCATTATGTTTCGCCCTTTTTGGGCAAGTTTACAAGTTTATAACATTAGTTAATGTAGGAGCTAGTTTTATTTTTATTAAAGTTTAAATTTTCTAGTAGTGCCATGTCCTGAAAGGTTTAATTGTGTTTCTTCATCATGTACGAATAATTGTTTCTTCAAATAACCGCTAAGGTACGTAAAATAAGGCTAAAATATAATTTAGGGAATTTAATTGATTGAAACTTCCATAAGAGTATTGTATTAACAAAGCCTGTTATTTTTCAAGTTAATAATATTGATTGAGAATAATCCTTTTGATTTTATTAGTGATGGAAGATAATTATAAATTTTTTTTCTAAAGAAGTATAGAAAGTTTTCAGTTACGTTACATTTGAGTTATTGTTTCTGGAGATATATTATCGTAGAGTATTGCTGAAATTCAGGAAGATAGCCTTTAAATTGGAATGAAATTTTTAAGATTATGTTCATATTGAGTTTAAGACTCAATTTTATATTTTTCTGACTGTGTTTTCTCATGGCGTTAAGGCTTTTAACTGAATGCTAATTCATTAAATTATAGCAGAACTTTTGAATTATTTGTGAAGAAAGATCCATTAATTCTGATACAAAGAATCAGTAGTTTAAAGATAAAAATCTATATAAAATGAGGATTCAAATAGAATGAGAGAATTTAATTAATTGTAATAAATAGATAACTCCTGTTTTAGCTTTTGATGAATTGTAGGAAGAGTTAGAAATTAATGCTGTAATACATTTATTTGCAGCGGTTCATGTGTGTCCCCAAACCAACTTCATGTACTACCACCACTTTGGTTCCGCAATTTTATGTAACACCGCTTCAAGACACCCGTTCAGACGACAGGTCTAAGGACGTAGGAGGACGTCGCCATCAAGCCAAATTCAACCGGTAAAAGTTCACCGCCAAAAACAATGTACTGTAACCCCGACGATAAAGCAACATACAGACCAACGAAAGTGCAGTGTAGTGAAACAAAGGTTCATTCGAGAATGTCAATCAAAAGTGGGGATTCAAAATGATTATGAAATGGGTTATATGGGTTACTATCGACGAAATTTGGGTTCAACGGCCTTTTCTTTCTTGAGTAATTTCATGTTGAAATTAATTTGTTATGACTGATATTGTTTGGTTTTGTGACGTATTGCTATCTAAACGGGGATAGTAATGCGCCCCCGAATCAGATGAAGAATGTCAACAAAGTAACATGAAATTGTTGTTTCTGTTGTTCGATTTTAGTTGCCAATGTTAATTGAAGCTGTTTGTATTTTTCAATTATTTCAGATTGTAGTGTTATTCTATAGTAGAAACCTATTAAATCAGGCATGACAAGATTAATTGAAGTTTTCTTGACTCTAGCCCGTTCACCTGCATGAATTAGGTATAGACTCAGGTATTTTCTAGATGTGTCGGCCTATTTCTAAATTCTAAATTTTATTCTAAATTATCTTCCTTATCATCTTTTAAAAGGTCAGACACAAAGCCGCATAACTCATCCTGTATAGTAGCTGGGAATGCCAAATGGCAAGTAGTATAAATCATGAGAAATTTGAATTTCCCGCTAATCAGGAGAAATTTGAATTTCCCGCTAATCATAAGAAATTTGAATATCCCGCTCTAATAGTAGCTCATTCGCATATTAGGAATGACCAGATTTCTACCAGGGCAACAGAAACATGCAAGAGGTACACAAACTAGATCAGTGTTGTGGGTTGCCTATGCTTGCATTGGAAGGCATTGAAAAAACCCTGCTACCTCTTCAAGTGTTCTGTATCCCTGGTACAGAATTAAAACCAACTGAAATACTACCAGGGCAACAGAAACATGCAAGAGGTACTTGACTGATTTGAGCGGGAAATTAAAATTTCTCAGGATTTTTGTGACTAATGAGCTCATTTGTATTGGATGAGAATTAGAACAGCACAGCAGAAAAAAGCAATAGGTAAGGGATTCATTTTTCATGAATCCAGAAATTAATTAAAATTGCTAAAACTCTCAGCAATGATATAATTAATTTTTGATGAGAGAAACAATATAATGTCATCACATTGGCGATATTCCTTATTGTTCATTAGATATTGCCGTTTGCAATTTGGAAATTTCATGTTTGAAGCCGCATAACTCATCCTGTATAGTAGCTGAGAATGCCAATAGCGAATAGTATAAATAATGAGAAATTTGAATTTCCTGCTAATCATGAGATATTTGAATTTCCCGCTCAAATAGTAGCTCATTTGCATATTAGAAATGACCAGATCAGAAATGACAAGGGCATCAGAAACATGCAAGAGGTACACAAACTAGATCAGTGTTGTGGGTTGTCTATGCTTGTATTGGAAGGCGTTGAAAAAACCCTGCTACCTCTTCAAGTGTTCTGAATCCCTGGTACAGAATTACACCAACTAAAATACTACCAGGGCAACAGAAACATGCATGAGGTACTGATTGATTTGAGCGGGAAATTCAAATTTCTCAGGATTTTTGTGACTAATGAGCTCATTTGTATTGGATAAGAATTAGAATAGCACAGCAGAAAAAAGCAATAGGTAACGGATTCATTTTTCATGAATCCAAGACAAACTAGATCAGTGTTGGGGGTTGCCTATGCTTGCATTGGAAGGCATTGAAAAAACCCTGCTACCTCATCAAGTGTTCTGAATCCCTGGACAGAATTAAAACCAACTAAAATACTACCAGGGCAACAGAAACATGCAAGAGGTACTTGACTGATTTGAGCGGGAAATTCAAATTTCTCAGGATTTTTGTGACTAATGAGCTCATTTGTATTGGATGAGAATTAGAATAGCACAGCAGAAAAAAGCAATAGGTAACGGATTCATTTTTCATGAATCCAAACATTAATTAAAATCGCTAAAACTCTCAGCAATGATATAATTAATTTTTGACAAGAGAAACAATATAATCTCATCACATTGGCGATATTCCTTACCGTTCATTAGATATGGCCGTTCGAAATTTGGAAATTTCATGTTTGAAGCCGCATAGCTTATTCTGTATAGTAGCTGGGAATGCCAAATTTTTCTCAGTTAAAGCTTCATTTATGGTGCAAATTTCAGTCCAATCCGAGATACTTCTTTCTCTCGCTGTTTGCACGATGGATTTTGTCATTGATTTTTAAAAAATAAAAATCGCTCAAACTTCGTGATCTTATGGTATTTGATGCGTGAAACAGGAATCTGGAATATATTTGCAAAATTCCTCACCGTTCAGGAGATATGACCATTTGAAAATTTCCTGTTTGCAGATTCATAACTCACCCTTTATAGTAGCTGGTGGTGCCAAATCTGAGATACTTTTTGTTTGTGTGTTTCACGATGGGTGGTAGTCCATAGATTAGGCTACCTACATCACTTTTTTGTGAAAAATAAAAATTGCTCAAACTTCGTGATCTTATGGTATTTGATGCGAGAAACACGAATCTGGAATCATATCTGCAAAATTCCTTACCGTTCAGGAGATATTCTCATTTAAAGTTCAAAGCTTCTTCTTCATCTTCTTCTTCTCTTTCTTCTTCTTCTCTTTCTTCTTCTTCTCCTTCTTCTTCATCTTCTTATTCTTCTCTATCTTCTTCTTCTTCTTCTTCTTCTTCTTCTTCTTCTTCTTCTTCTTCTTCTTCTTCTTCTTCTTCTTCTTCTTCTTCTTCTTCTTCTTCTTCTCCTTTTTCACGATGGTTATAACGAAGTGGATGGCAATGAGAGATAAATGAACCTACACTTGAAGGTGGGTTCTGAACCACCGAGAAGCGATTTTACTCTTAAAACTTTTTTAAATCGTTGGAAAAATCCGATCTGATGAGCTTATAGAGCATTAACTTCTATAATATTGTATAATTCCACAATTTTACGCAGCTGTCTTAGTACTGAGTGTTAAATCCTCAGTTTTGCAACAACAGGCCAATTATTGACAAAGGAAATTGTAGGGAATGTTTTAAACACAATTTTTTACTTTGCAGCTCCAATGTGGAGTGTGACATTTCCAAATCTGCAAAAAGTGTCAACTTAGCGGTTGCACACCTTTAACAGACGGCTTAGAGATGCGTACTTTTGCTATGTTGACCTCCCAACTAGTAGTTTGCTACTTTGAGCAGCAATGTCAAAAATTGTGTTACAGACATTCCCCACAAATCTCATTATCAAATGATCAATTGTTGCAAAATTTTAATGATTACAATAATCATAATCATGATAATCATTATCATCATGACAGACAGAAAGGAAAGTGAGTTATTAAAACCGTTGTAACAAGATAATGAAACCAACTTTTCTGGGTTGTTAACGATTCTCTCAATTGTGCAAAGTGCAACTTCTACAAATGGCACCTAATGTAAGGCCAGCTGCAAATGCAATATTTATTTATTAATACAATTACGAATCATATGAATATGATCAGGAAATAATATATTGTAATGCATTTCATTCTGTCGTACCCACTGCAATGACAAAGCATGATAAAAATAATCTCATACAAGCAATGAATTCTAAAAAAAACAATTTATTAAAAAATATAGTTTACAATAATTTTCATATAAAGATAGTAATGTATCAATTAGAGAGTATATACAAAACTCAATATGAGTTAATAACAATCGTTCTGTGAATTAATCAGAACATAAATAACTATGTGCAACAAAAATTGAAGTGTCAAACACATCAATAATACATTTCATCAAATCTTTTTTCTTCTCAAATGGCACTAATTTAAATTTTATTTTCAATGACCTGAATTCAGTCAGTTACTATTTATGACGAGTTACAAAAGAAATATTTGTCATTCACAACCATCATCGATTGCTTGCATACAATTAAAAATTGTTATTACGGGTATTAATGAATGAGTATGATTCTAAGTTGTTATCGTCATTCATAAGCTTACATGATCCAAAATCAAATAATGAGACATGGATTGAACACTATTTACAAGAAAAGAAATAATATAGAATTGATTTCACGATTCTTAAGTATTACGGGATTTGTTCAAATTCTAAAGAGGAAATGGTGTTACGACTAGCAGTACTTAAATGATTGGATAATGTTCTCCAATTAATGATTATTGATTTTAATAGCTAAACCTAGAATAACGATTATACGATGATCATTATTTAAACCTTATTATAGTTATGATAATGATTGTAAATCCTAAAGTTGAACGGACTGTATTCATCATATTGAATTTCAATAATAATGATAATTACATAATATATTCGGTAATTTGAGTTTGTTCTACCTAGGCTACATTACACATTTTTACTACTATATAAAATTTATCACAATTTAATTTTACAAGTGATAAGATGATCTTATAAAGGCAATTTTCTCAGCTTATTACAAATTTCTCCTTGAAAAAAATTAGTATGCTTTGGAATGCTGAATAGATGAATGAAATAGAATCAAAATAAATTCATCCAATAAATGCTAAATGGTCTTGCAGTGGAATTTATAAAAAAAATCAATCTTTAGAAAATTTCTTTCTCATTATAATTAAATTGAAAAACTGCATCAACTACTTTGTAAACAACTTCATGGAGTTTTATGAATAAACTCAATGTCCATTTAATATTAATACCATAAAACATAGCGAGATACAAAGCAACATAATCGCTGTACCTCGAAAAGATGTATTAAAAGCAGAGGAAATTACTAATATATTAATACGTTATTGGTTAATCATAATTATGTCAATTTGGAATAGATGGGTTGCACCGTATTTATTTTATACCACAATATTATAGATATGTTTATAATATTTCATTATTATATCTTATCTCAATTATAAAATCATAATTCAACTCGTGTCAGTCAATTCCATCAAATCTACAGCTAACAAAGTTCTACTTGAAAAAAGGCACTCCAGTATTAATCTAGGTACTATGCATACTTTTTATAGCAATCACTCATTCTCACAATTATATCCATGGTTAGATCTCATCTAACCAACAAATTATCTTGATTGTACTCCATAGTTTCCTTTACAGGCAGTCATTACCAAATACCTACTCAATAAAACTTCGATTCTCATTATAATTTGAGATATGCTATTTTTTAATCTCTGTATTCAACGTTGGGAATCAGAGAAGCTTTAATTGCACATATCTACAAAAGACAACTAGACATGATAATACGAATGCATAATAATATGAACGAAAACATAAATACGAAATAAAATCGTACAACGTAAAAAGACAACCAACATCTAAATAATATCATAGAGAAACAATAGCATAAGTAGATATGGTATAGGGGTGTTTATGTCGCAATTTTCAATGTTAACTCAAGCCGATAGTCCAAATAGTTCTTTGCCGTGAAGCTGTGTGACGCTGGCAGTCTCTCATATTGTGCCGTTGTTACACTCTCACCCCAACAAAACAGTAAAAATCGACAATAATTGACTTGAGTTAACAGTAATAGTTGCGACATAAACGCCCAATACCATGGGATATCTACGTACGCTATTGTTTCTCTATGATAATATTTTATTATTGATGAAAGCCAAAATAATCTTCTACTTTTATAATGCCATTTTCATGCATCTACTCGCCAAAACAGACTTCTACTATAAAAAATAGACTAGTCTCAATATAAGTCTTACTTTCTCCAAAGTCTGCTAAATATGCTGTTCAGTTTAATGGGAAAATAAAGATTTTCATGTACTTTCAAATTAGCTCTCTCTATGCCTGTAAAAAGATTTCACGCTAATCTTCAATTTAATGAACACAACAATGTAAAAGTGGACCCATCTCAACTCAACAATACTGTTCCAACACAAATAATCATGGAATTTCGTTTGCAACAAATGGAATCTCAAAAATTATCACAAATTATACTCACTTCACTCAACTGGTGTACGTTCAAGGTAAAGTGGCGTATAGACGGGGAAAATGGAGGCAGTATGTTACTGGTGGCCAGAACTTACCTTTTCAACTCACTGCTTAATTTTTTTGTCTATAGGAGAACGTACTTTTCACTCCAGCAGCGGTCAGTTTCTAATGGCGGCCAGTAAAACCAGAACTGTTTGTTTTTAGTAGCCCCTCAATAAAAAATAGCTTCATGGCAACTGATGGTCGATAAATGGTCTCTATGTTCCCCGTTTATAAAACAGCTAAGTATCATCACAGAGAAACAATAGCATGAGTAGATATCCCGTGGTATAGGGCGTTTATGTCGCAATTTTCAATGTTAACTCAAGCCGATAGTCCACGTATTTCTTTCTCAAAAAGGTGTGTGACGCTGGTAGTCTCTCATACTGTGCCGTTCATACACTCTCATCTCAACAAAACAGTAAAAATCGACAATAATCGACAGTAATCGACTATAATCTGCTTGAGTTAACAGTAAAAGTTACATCATAAGCGCCCTATACCATGGGATATCTACTTACGCTATTGTTTATCTATGGTGAAAACATAGTTTTCACATTCGATCTTCGATTATGACCAGCCACTAAGTCTCATTATGAATCGATTGATTCGATATTAATCGATTGATAATAGAACAAACTTTCGATTGTGACCAGCCACCAAGTCTCATAACAAATCTATTGATTCCGATATTAATCGATTGATTGGATGATTATCAATTTATAATGGAACGTGACCAGCCACCAAGTCTCATAATAAATCTATTGATTCCGATATTAATCGATTGATTGGATGATTACCGATTTATAATAGAACGAACTTTCGATTGTGACAAGCCACCAAAGTTCCATTCCAGTAAGAACCCCCAGTTTCGGCCACCAGAGTCCCATTTCAGCGAGGTGGTCTCAGAAGAACTTGTCCTGTTCCAGATCAGCCCTGATGTGCCCATTCATACTGTGACTGTTCCGCTTGATAGTGGCCGTCTCGTAGTCACCCGGCTGCTTGGCGAACAACTTCGGCGTGCCGTTGGCGGGTTTCGCAGAGAATGATGGCGTCCGCTTGGGCGAGTGCACCTCCTTGAGCGGAACTGTGACGTAGGGGTTCTGCTTAGACGAGATGTAGTGCGGCGAGCCGGGCAGAGAGGGTTTCCGACGCTGCTGCCACCAGTAGCAGCCGCCGAGCGCCATGCCGCCCCCTGCCATCAGGCAGATCAGGCACAGCACCACTATCGAGAACGTCGACAGGCCGTCGCGGCTCCGACTGTCAACTGTCGACTGCGCGTTCATTGGTGACAGATCTGAGCAAAACACAAATTCAACATAAATATTCATGCCCGGTTGCAGAGTCGTTACATAAAATCAAACATAGCTATGTGAGACATAGTTTTAAATCACTCACATAAATGGTTGATCGTTGCACAGTCATTTGCGGAAGCCCATTTAGCTATATCTCGAATTAGTATCATACATAAGTCACACTGCAGCTCTATTCACTTTTTCCCGTACATGAAATTCTATCCAACCAATGTCTTGGCATCGGGCAAAGTTTCAATCGACATCACTGTGAACAGACCTCACATAAAATTTATAAACAATATGGCGACTCTTGGCTTTTGGCGAAATTTATCACCATATTTAGCGATTTGGATGTTATAAACAACTTAAAAAACATAGAGAGAGAAAAAATAATTTACTTATATACAGATGGTTTTTCGTACACATCTTTCAAAAAAAGCTATCACCACCTCTAAAATGTATTTGGCGCGAGTAGATAGTGGATTTAACAGCACGACTTCGGGCCCCTAACTTGATTGACAGTTTTTAGCTATTGAAGACATACGACTGTGCAACAGAAACATGTGTCTAATCGGGCGTTTTTCAAAAATATTGAAAATATAAATACAGTGAGTTGAATGTCTGTTTTTAACTTTATGTGACGACTCTGTAACCGGGCACCAGTCAGTGAAGTCCCGTTCACACAATGAAACTTAAACTGAATTGAATTAGCTGATGGTTTAAACTGAGAATGAATAACATTTTAACAGATGAAACTTTGGGCCGCATCTACGTTCAACACTAATCTACGATCACATGAAGGTTTAGCCGCATTCATTTATACAATAAGTACATTATTAGAATGATAGGGAGAGGAAAAATTCGGTAACCTTGTGCTATTCCTCTCCCAAATTTAGATAACACATACTCGGAAATAGGTTGTAAATACTATAAGTCTTGTAGTTTTTCAATTCAAAAAAAAATTAAATATGAATTTAACTGTGCATTAATTTCAATGTGTATCAATCCAGGTTTAAACCAACAGCTGATATATTTCCGTATAAGGGCCGCTTTCTCCAAAGTTGGTTCAACTAGTAGGCCCGTTTAATCAATGTATGGCTGCATCTATTATAATGCTTTTCAATTGAGTCAGCTGACTGTTTAAACTGGAATTTGAGTTTAACTTTTTTGGAGAAAGCGACCCTTAAACAAATGGCTATTACTATAATATTGATTTTATCTAGTTTAAACTGAGTTCCTTCCAAACTATGCAGTATGCAAACGGCCCTAAGAAATACCAAGTCTTCGTAGTCCAGCTACGGATTTTAGAAATATAGAAACACAATAGAATATATATCATTGATATATTATCTATTTGTGTTTCAATACTTTTAGTTGCGGAGAGGCACAAGGGCGACTCCACCAACACGACAACGTTGAGGCGATCCAGCTGCTAGACAATGGAGGGTTGGTGCGGAGGCTCAAAAGGAGGAAACCGTTTGAACTAGTGTAGTGCTTGTTCAAGTAGTGTCCAGTGAAAGAGCAGAGCAGTGATTGAGTGAATCTAGCTTCTATAGTGCAGTCAACAAGTGTACATATTAATTAAATAAACAATATCAGTAAGAATTATTTCTAATGAGATATTCGCTGTTAAAATTTTCAAGTAGTATGTTAAGGTAGAAAAAATTAGCTCATTAGTCTCCAGACTATATAGTTATAGTATTGACAATAGTAAAAAAAAACTTATAGTAGCCCTAGAAATAAGATTGAGTACAGTCAAACCTCTGTATAACGAAGTCGATTATCCCGAGAAAAAAATCGCTGCAGAGAGGTATTCGTTATTGAGAGGTTGTCAAGAAAACTGCCACGATCCTAGGGATCTTATAATATCGTATCACGGCGGTAAATGAATGAATATGGTACATAAAACATATCATTGTGAACGGTAGGGTACCTATTAAGCCAATATTGATATGGAAATTTGAAAATTCATGCTGTTTGACAAAACATGTTTTTTTTAAATATTTATAGAATGTAATAAGTAAGTAAACTCATCAATTTATTTCCAGAAAGCTTGATTTGTACTATTAGTAGAGTTTAATCAAAGTACAAACTCTGTATCAATATTTTTCAACTTTTTACACTAATATTAGATGGAACGCAAAATACGGTTATCTTCTCAATAACTTCACTGTAATACTATAATAACTCAACTTTCCAATTTTTTAATGTTTTATATTAGGAAAAGTGAGTAATTTTCGGTTGAATTTTGCATTTGAATAAAACATCATGTTCGATAAACGACTCACATCTATTAAAACAGACATGTCTGGTACAATATTTATCAATTTTAATCCTTGCCTGATAATTTTGAAAGCCTCTATAACTTCTTGATCTGACGGATTCTTCTCCTAAGGTTTGTCACAGCCATCATCATCATCATCATAGTCAGTTCAAAGAAATGAAATGTGTGACAAAAGAAAGAATGGGAAAGCCCAGTCGTTCACCTGCCTGATCTACAATAATGACAAGTTCTTGGAATTCAATTCCCGACTTGTGTTTCACCCTCTATTGACTGTCTACCATCCTATTTTCTTCCTACCTGAATTGCCATTATTTTTAGTCTATTGACCTTTCTGCCGAAACAAAACAATTCCTTGAAAATAGCCGTCTACTTCCTATACACACTACATTTTGTATGTTTAAGTCAAGAAAAAATTTTGTTGTTGAGAGGTCCGAAATTCGTTAAAAAGAGGTAAATAAGCAGCCAAAACTCTAAAATGTTATGGGACCAGGTAAAAATTCGTTGTGTAGAGGATTTCGTTAAGTGGAGGTTCGTTATAGAAAGGTTCGACTGTATATAATAATATAGTTATTATTTTCACTTATCTACGAAGAAATATTACTGGATGAGAGATGAAGCAATAACCACTCACCATTCGACATTTCCAGACACATTCTCGATTCTCTAGAATGGCCTTGACACAGCTCTGGACCCGGATTCAAGGCCAGACATTGCCTGGTTCTGTGCTCCTGTTGGCCGGAGTCACATGGTGTCCATGGTGACCAGTTGTCCCAACCTTGGAGAGCTGTCAACAATCATCAAAAATGTCAACAGATGACAAAAATACTCCCAAGTTTTTGTAAGCTTTCGACTAATACATGTGAAAAATGATGTTCTATTAATGTTTCATACCAACACAGTAGAGAGAAGGCTAAGGCCAGGTTGCACAAAAGCCTGATCAATTTTAACTATGATTAAATCCACGAGAACAAATCAGAAAATAAGGCTTTTCTTATTGGTTCTCGTGGCATTTTTTTCTCATGCTATCTTTTCTCTGTAGTGATACTGAATAATTGAATGAGTAGTTACATTGGCAAGTGGGCATTTCGCAGATGTCGGTGCCAACCGAGGGGCCCTCACAGCCGGTGCCATCTTGATCCTTGTTGTTGACCGCCATGCAGTGACGTGTGCGCTGCCTCATGCCAATGCCACACGACACCGAACACTTGGACCATTCCGCCCAGCAACTCCATTCACCTACAACAGAACCAATGACACTCTAATTACACACTATATTCGAATTGGTGATTAATAATGTGATTTATTTTTGTTTATGTTTCATAAGATTCTAAACTGAAGTGGTACTATGGTTTCCCATGTAGAGGGTATAAAAGTAAGGAAGGAAGAGTGAAGAGGAGCGGAAAGGTGCTGAATAAGAGAAGAAGATAGGAAAAAAGAGAGAAAAAAATGAGCAAAAATTGTAAGCGAGTCCACAAACAAAAAATACCATTAAAATACTCTATTCAAAATATATAAACATGAAATAAATATATTTTTCACTACATACCTCTACAGGCGTTGTCAGTAAAACCAGAGGTCACAAACTCAATTAATTATTCTTTCATTCATTATTATTTTTATTAATAAATTAATGTGATAAGGTTATGTCTATATGAATTGCTATAAACAAATTATCAAATCATTTCATCTTTATCCACTTCAATCGATCAATAATTTTATTCAATTTAATACAATATACATAAAAGAAATCAAAATACAAAAAATCACAATCAAAAATAAGTGTAGTCTAATAAAATACAAAAACAGGCTTCATGGTGTCGTGTGCTGAAAAGAAAGAAAGGAGGAAAAATACCTAACCAACTATGGTTTCCCATGTAATAGGCAGGTAGAGGGTATACAAGTATGGAATGAAGGGTGAAGAGGAGTGGAAAAGGAAGAATAAGAGAAGAAAATAGGAAAAAAGAGAGAAAAAATATGAGCAAAAATTGTAAGCGAGTCCACTTTCAACAAATGTATCTAAAAGAAATGGCCTTGCAAACAGTACCTTGTTGGAGAAGAAATCTTGAGACTCATACGTGGATATGGAAGAGAAAGTTAAATTAAGCATGGACCAACAGTAACTTTTTCTTCCATATCGACTTATGAGTATCGAGATTTCTGCTCAACTACTGTTTGCAAGGCCATTTCTTTTAGATACATTTGTTGAAAGTGGACTCGCTTACAATTTTTGCTCATATTTTTTCTCTCTTTTTTCCTATTTTCTTCTCTTATTCTTCCTTTTCCACTCCTCTTCACCCTTCATTCCATACTTGTATACCCTCTACCTGCCTATTACATGGGAAACCATAGTTGGTTAGGTATTTTTCCTCCTTTCTTTCTTTTCAGCACACGACACCATGAAGCCTGTTTTTGTATTTTATTAGACTACACTTATTTTTGATTGTGATTTTTTGTATTTTGATTTCTTTTATGTATATTGTATTGAATTGAATAAAATTATTGATTGATTGAAGTGGATAAAGATGAATTGATTTGATAATTTGTTTATGGAAATTCATATAGACATAACCTTATCCCATTAATGTAATATTTAAATAATGAATAAAAGAATAATTAATTGAGTTTATGACCTCTGGTTTAACCAAACCTCTGGTTTTACTGACAACGCCTGTAGAGGTATGTTGTGAAAAATATATTTATTTCATGTTTATATTTGAATTGAATATTTCAATAGTATTTTTGTTTTGAAGATTGTATGGTATTACAAATAAAGTAAATAATATGGATTGTATGACAAATAAAGAATTGATTCGATAACCTACATGATAGTTTGACTATATTTGTGACAAAATTTAAGAAATAGAAGTGTTGGAGATAGCCTTTCTGATTATTGTATTTGTTTGATGTATCCAATAAATAGGGTTAAATAAATGAGACTGGGCCGCCGAAAACAATGGATGGACAGGTAGGTAGAAGTTCTAGAGACCCTTCAGTGGTCACCTATTGTTATTGAATTTCGACATTTTCGTGGTCTATTGTTAAGGTTTTCACTCCAAGAAATATATTGGTGAACCAGTGTGGTTACTTAAAGGCACTTACAGCTGTAAACGAGTGGTAGCATACAGTGATTGGATAAACACACACATTACTATCGATGACAAGTACAAATTTAGTCAAACGTACGTGGTGTGTAAAGCCCACATCGATTTTTGAGCGTACATTTGTTAGCCGTCCTGATAAATTAAATTCTACGAGTTTCAATTGGACTTGACATACACATGATACACATCATATGTTTGTCAAGTTGTGTTCAATCTAATAGAATTTGAAAGGACGTCAAAAAATCGCACGTTCAATTAGTATCGAATTGTATGTAACTCAAGTTAGTCTGTATACAAGCTTGTGAACAAGTTGAGTTTCATCAAATGAACCATTGGGAATAATACAATAATTACAAGTACTTGATCACTGATTTACATTCAATAATTGGAGAAAATACAAGTAACAGATGTAAGGTGCAAAGTAATAGATAAATGGTGCTACCAGATAGGATTGCCTTCAAGAAAGCACACGGGGCCACTAATGAGAGTAATGAAGCGGAATCAGAGGACAATAAAGTATGCTAGTCGAGAGTTAGAGGATGCACCTTTTTGGGACAATAGCCCAGTGCACAGGTAGCGCGGCCCAATCTCCTTTCTTTTACCCAATAGATACCTAAATGAGTAGACACTATTCTCTGAGTGGAGCTTTGGATCATAAATGACTCATGTAGTTTGTTCTAATGCAGCAAATGTTCTAAACATATATCCTCTAATGCCGCATCCACACTATTGGCCAATACGTACAAATGACGACCAGCGCAAGAGTGTGGATGGGTGGGTTTCCAGCGCTCGCCTTCGTTCGACTTTTGTCGAGCGAAGGCCAGTGTATCTCTTCTGTATGTAGATACTGAATGAACTGTATTGCATCACTACCTCCGTAAACAAAGCCATAGTGCATTCTGGTGACGTCAGCACAGGTAGATGGTTTTTGTAGCATTTTTTTTGTTCCTATTTCGGAACTAGGAAACATACTCGTAGTGTCAAACATACATGTAGGCTCCTACACCAATAAAAACACTAGCTGATATATATCAGCTGAAATCAACAAATTCTTACTGGTGTAGGAGACCTACCTGTGCTGACGTCACCAGAATGCACTATGGCTTTGTTCACGGAGGAAGTGATTGTATTGACTTTTTTGTCATAGTCATTCATCTTAGCTGTTTTCCATGCATGAAATGAAGCCGGTAAACAGCTGTTTGAAGAACAAATGAACATATGATTCTCATTACAGCAAACTCTACTGTAATGAAACCATATGTTTTCTTTACAGTTGAGTATGTTTCCTAGTTCCGAAATAGAAACAGCAAAACTGCTACAAAAACCATCTTCAGCGCTCCAGGTGGAAGTTTTGTCAACTTCTACAAAAATTACTGATTCGGAATTTGTAAACTAGGTTATGTTTATAGAATGCATGTAGTAACTTCAGCACAAGCAGGTAATGTTTTCTATTGCTCAATTATTCTTCTTTAGATTATTATGACAAAAAATAGTGTACGTTACTTGGACGTGAGTGTCTTTCGCAGTGCTCGAATGAAATTCTAGTCTCGGCTAACGCCTTGACTAGAATCATCATTCTCGCATGCAAAAGGCTCCTTCCCGTCCATGTGACGGAAGATACTATTACCTCAACAGTAGATACTGAATAAATCTGATTGTATCAACTAATACTTCGACATCTGATACTGAATGAATTGTATTGAATCGAATCTTACCTCGACAGTTGTGAGTGTTGCAGACTCGCGCCACCCTGGGCGGACCCTGGCAGTCATCTGGTCGACCCTCGCACTTGCGTTCGCGGAACTGTTGCCCTCCCCCACACTCCACCGAGCATGGCGACCAACTCGACCAGTCCGACCACAGGTCTTCGCTCTCCACGCGTCCTGGAAACAGCAAAAATATTCAGATATCAGTCACAATATTCAGTACATCATGAGTTGTCAGTACTGTAACTTAATTTCTTACATTCATAATATAATCACGGTTCCAAGGTTGAGAGGTACAGAGGACTAAAAAGTACTAACTCCGCCAAATAAAGTATGCTTTCATTTCATCACAATGGCCCGGTTGCACTAAAGGCTCAACTCACACTTACGCGACTCCGGTCGAGAAGAGACTCGACTCTAGTCGAGAGCATGTGTTTCCAAATGGTGACAGTCACGGAGACTAGAATCGACTGGTCTGAGTGTCACCATTTGGGAACACATGCTCTCGACTAGAGTCGAGTCTCTTCTCCACCTGAGTCGCGTTGAGCATAAGTCTTTAAATTAATGTGATCAAGTGCTAATTAAAGTCATCATCCGCTTCTCTGATTGGTTCTTGTGGTATTTGACCGTCATTAAAGCCTGGTTTTCACTAGTAGAGTTAGTGGTCGAGTAACAGGCATACTAACTCTACCGAGCTAACTCTACTCTACTTACTTGGTCGAGCAACTGTTTTCACTACAATATTGAGATAGTAGGTAAAGTGTGTTGTCCAATGAACAGAACTAACCTTAAACCTTAAAATGTCAATAATGTTTATTAACATGTTTTAAAGTTTATTTTTGTTTTATTAACATGTCTTAATGTTTTATCAACCTTAAAATGGCAATACTCCACTCTACTCTATTAGCTCGAGACTGTTTTCATCAGCATATTAGGGGTAGAGTAAAGTGAGAAGCGCTGGTGGGGGAAGACAAGTGGTAGATTACTATCATACAGTGCTATCCCACTCTACTCTACTAAAAACTAGTACTCTACCATGAACGTTTTCATAGGGGGAGTTCACAAGATAGTCAGTGATTGCCCAGGGAACTCTACTAACGAAAACCAGGCATTTAAATCACGATGGAATCTAGTGCAACAAGACAGCGTGATTTTTCCGCCCAAATTATAACAATGGTATAGAAGGAAAGCCCGAAATTGTCTTATCGATTGACACCTTTGTTTTTGAAATTGGCCAAGCTTGAAAACTTTCAAATTCTCTCATGGACTCATTTGTTAATCATGAAAATGGTCCAAAAATATATATGCTTATGCATTTTCAGGCCCAATTCAGTAACGAATGAAATACAAAAATAACAACAAATATACAAACTAATAAATAAAACGTATACAGGGTTATAATGTTCAACATGAAGCCCAAAATCGGCTCTATCGAATGACAGCTTCTGTTTTGAAATTGGTCATAGTGGCACATTTCGATAAACTCGTGATATTTTCAGATAATATTCAAGTGTTTTATTATGGATAAATATATCACTACATCTCACCAAAAACAGTATCTGAAATATTGACATATATGTTTCAAAAATTGGGCTAATAAAATACAAAAATAACAACAAATATACAAACTAATAAATAAAACGTATACAGGGTTATAATGTTCAACATAAAGACCAAAATCGGCTCTATCGAATGAACCTTATGTTTTGAAATTGGTCATAGTGGCAATATTGGTGATATTTTCAGATAATATTCAAGTGTTTTATTATGGATAAATATATCACTATATCTCACCAAAAACAGTATCTGAAATATTGACATATGTTTCAAAAATAGGGCTTGATAGGTGGGGTCAACTTCACGCGGAGCTGACTTGGTATGAGACAAACTCGATATGGTTGTGTCAACTTTACGGGTATAGTGAGGTCCACGTTATAATGGCAGTGCAGTGGAGAAAGATGGGAAAAAACGTTGCCGATCTTCTGTCTTGTCAATACCTTCTATAGACGGTAGCTGATACAGGTTTATTGATGTAATATTAAGGGTTCATTCTCATTTAAAATAATCAATTATATTTTACTAAGCAAGAAATTATATTTTTCAATAACTTCATAATTAAGATGAAATATTTTGTTAATCTTTTTATTTATTTATTTATTTTTATTTACAATGCAAATGACACTAATGTAATAACATTGGTAGATAAAATAATAAGGTTCAGTAGTCCTTGTGCTATTTTTCTTCCAAACTTAAAGGTGACAAAGTACAAGATAAGGTTAGAATTTCACGTGTACAATTTTCTACAAAATTTTAGTGCAAAATAAACATGAAAAATATAAATTTTGAATTTAGATGGCTTGAATTTTATTAGAAATATTCCACTCAATTACCACTTGTAATGAATAATATTGAGTTAAGAAAATTTGGAACCATTGAAGAAACACAAACTTGATTGTTGAAAGACAATCTGGCAACAGAGCAAAGCGAGAAAGAGATAGCGCTAACCGCTTCGTTGAATTTAATTATTTTCACCAAAACACAGAAAACAGTACAAAGATGTGACAATCAGAAAAAAACAATAATATTATTATTCTAAATATCTATATCAACTATCTGAAAAATACGGCTAGAGGTGAAGAACTACTGGCTTAAGTGAAACACTTGTTCGCCAATAGGTGTAGAGACTTAACTGTTTCTAAATCTTAAACTAAAACTAATACAGGTTTTTCAAGAGCTAAATCCTATTCATAAATAAGAATTCAGAATCATTTACCACCCACCCAAATCCATACAAAATCCGAAGCGTAAGAGTAGAATGTCCCCGAACTGATCTATCCATTTGCAGAAAACAATATATGTATAATTGTAATAGAATTTTTAATAGTATTTCATCACATCCAGACCGGTTGGGCATGTTAAAAAACGTTTTTGGAAATTGGATCCGCACCGATCTAAACTCTGTCATATCTCTTATTAACTGAGCTCAGCACTTATCTTTTTCTATTCCCATTAATTGTATCTTCATGCTTTTATATCAAGTCTTCTTCTTCTGCACAACTTCACATCTTCTTTCGAACTTTCCACATTATTATATCAAATATTTAAGTTTTACATTGTTATACTAAGGAAATCTTCTTCGAGTATATCTTCAATCTGAGATTTTTTTTGCTAAAAATTTATGTAAAAATCTTCAACACTCGGCCTCTGCGCACAGGTTTTTCTACTTTGCAGGGACCCTCCTTATATATGATATGATTACTAATTATAATACCTACTGTGTATATAACTATTAAGTGATGTTCAAACTTTAAGTTTTAAACTTCGTAATTATCATTAAGGATAAATAAATTGAATTTGAATGTTAATAATTTATTAATTATTGATAGACAAGGATAGCAATAACATTGTCAATCAAACACTGCCATTATAACGTGAACCTCACTATAGCTGACCTGGTATGGGACAAACTCGATATGGTGGAGCTAATTTGGTGGTGAAAAAAAATGAAATCTGACCTGATCTGAGGCAAACGCCGTCGGCCTGACAGACACGCTCCTCCTCCTTGGCCTGCGTGATCTTGATGTGCGCGGGATCCGGGGTGGGCGCCCGACACGCGAAGCGCACGCGCTTCTCGGTGCCGTTGCCGACGGCCATCCAGGGCGTCCAGTTGGACAGGCGCTTCGAGTCGATGCAGGCGGCCGTGTTGCACGTCTCGTAGTCCAGGTGGCAGCCGGCGCAATCTAGACCGCCTGGCGCCTGGGGTGGCGGGTTGTCGCAGCGCCTGGTGCGCACCCGGTAACCGCCACCGCAGCGCGCCGAGCATTCGCCCCAGGCACCCCACGCGCTCCATGCGCCGTCGCGGACCGGTGCCGAAGGAGCTACAAACAAAATTTCTAGATTATTCACTTGGAAAAGTTCACATATTCATCTGAACGTGTTGAGTGAAAACACCAAAAATAAGCTTCACACTTGTGATGCTAGATGAAGGGAGGTTATTAAGAAAGGTGCCGAAGCAAACAAAATTTATTCAATCAATTCATATTTATAATAGTTTTTCCATAAAGATCAGTTCGCCTCGAGACGTCGTGAAGTAAGCATCGATTGTTTGTGTGCTCCCTTTGTTGTTACGATATATTTTAGTTCACCGGTTAACTATGTTGTGTTTGAAGTGTGATACGGATGCTCCTAAACAGGACTTTTCAACATGTAACTCGTGTAACACAAAATGCCATTTTTTGTGTCAATTAATGAAAGAGTCTAATTTTCGAAAAATTTCCATTGAAAATAAGGCCAAGTGGAAGTGCATAGCTTGTAAAACAGGGTCAGGCGCATCGTCGGCTATCGCTGCGTCAGCGGCAGTACAGTCATCATCTACTGCTGCGTCAACAGTGCAGTCATTGTCTACTGCCGGCGAGGATGGCTCAAGGGCAACGGCTGCTGATAACAGACAATCGCTTTCTGCTGATAACAGACAATTGGATTTACAGGCTATTTCTAATGTCGTGAGAGAAATTATATGTGATGAACTGTCTCCTACTTTTAAAGAGGATTTTTATTCTATGAACGTCTCTATAGAATTCATGTCTGATGAGTTCGATTCGTTTAAAAACGAACTTGTCAGTTGCAAGGAGGAAATTGAATCTTTGAAGAAAGACGTTGACTCGTTGAAAAATGAAAATTTGAAGTTGAAAAGTGAACTGTCCGATATGCAAGGCTATACTCGTAGAGAGAATGTAATTGTTACCGGCGTTCCAGAAACAAATAATGAATCGATGTTTGAAGTTTTTAATAAAATATCATCTGCTATCAAGAATCCAATAATTGATTCGAAGGGTCTCAGTGCCGCGCACAGATTACCATCAAGGGGAAAGGATCAGATCAAGCCCATTGTTTTCAAATTCGTCCGCAGACAAGATAAAGAAGACTGGTTGAACCACTTCAAACAGGCAGCGAGCCGCGATGTTGGAGGTCCAGGTATTTCAACTAAGATGGTGAATAGATCTTTGGCTGATGGTCGAGTGTGTGCTTATCAGCATCTGGCCCCCTCTACAATGGAATTCAAATTCAAATTCATTTATTTGCCATAAAATAATACAGATTGATAAAATAAATATTCTAACTTACAAAATGGCACTTACTTCCCAAAAAGGTTCAAAATTGCAAAAGTTATAGCTCTTCACAAAGCTGGTGATCATACACAACCCGGAAATTATAGACCTATAAGTCTTTTAAGTAGTTTTTCAAAAATATTTGAAAAATTGATCAAAATTAGATTAGTTTGTTTCCTAGATAGAATAAAATTCATTCATAGTAATCAATATGGGTTTCAATCTGGTAAGTCTACCACTGATGCTGTACTTCACTTAACTAACATCATAAATAAAAATTTCAAATCCAAGCATAAAACACTATCAGTTTTTTTAGACCTTGCAAAGGCGTTTGATTCCATACCACACAAAATACTATTGCAAAAATTACATAATTGTGGAGTTAGGGGCATAGCAAACGATCTATTTGCGAGTTATCTAATGGATCGCTCTCAATATTTGACAATTAATGGTAAAACAAGTTTGAAAAATCTTTCTGTATTTGGTCTTCCACAAGGCACAGTCCTTTCACCATTGCTCTTTTTGATTCATGTTAATGACCTTTTGAATCTGAAAATACCTAACTGCAGAGTAATTTCATTTGCTGATGACACGGCTCTTGTTTTTTCTGGTGTGTCATGGGGGATGTATATAACAATGCAAATGAGGGTTTGAGAATTGTAAAATCATGGTTTGATAGACATGTACTCACCATGAACCTGAAGAAGACTAAATTTATGACTTTTTCTCCTACTGAAATAGGTCAACCAGTACAAACCTTGTCTTTCCAAATGCATTCTCACGCTTTGTTAAATCATGTGTATTGTGATTGCCCTTGTATTGAAAAGGTGAAATCCTTAAAATATTTGGGTATAATGATGGATGATCATATAAAATGGGATACTCATATTGAATATATGTGCAGACGGCTTAAATATCTAATTTATAAGTTTTATAAACTAAATCAAATAGCTGATATGATAATAATGAAAAAGATTTATTATGCTTATGCGCAATCACTTTTCCAATATGGAATTGATATATGGGGGGCTTAAAACAAAAAGTTTGTTTTAATGTGTATTATTTTTGTTAATCTCTGTATCTAACTTGTATGTGTGTAAGAATAAATTTGAATTAAATTGAATTGCAAATTTCATATAGACTCTATGGCCTTCGGCTGTTATTCCTTTCGTGAGACACTCCTTATAGTTTGATCCCTATCACATGAACTAGTAAAATAAAAGGGCGATTACATTGGTCAAGTTTACTTGACTTCAAGTTTTCAAAATCGCCCATTCAACTCGAACGTTAAAAAACCTGAATTCAAGAGAACTTGCTTAATGTAAACGCCTCTTCACACAGAAATATGAAAAACACTAACCAGGACAGGGAGGATTAGAATGACAGTACATCTCAAGCGTATCGGTGCCGACACAGACACGACCGCCGTGCGCCGGTGCCGGGTTGCCGCAGGCGCGACGTCTTGTCTTGACGGCGACGCCACACGTCTGTGAGCAGTCGGACCACGCTGACCAGGCGGTCCACGAGCCGTGCACGGTGCAGTTGGTGACGCGCGTCGCGATGCCCTGGCAGGGTGCGCCACCGTGCAGTGCTGGCGGGTTGTCGCAGCGACGGGTCGCGCACAGACATTGGTCGCCTCCCGACGCGGCTGAGTCGCCTCCCGACGCGGCCGAGTCGTCGGTCGCAGACACCTGCGAGCACGGAGTCCAGGCGCTCCAGGCTGACCAACCACCCGCAACTGAAACAAACACACAATATCAAATTCAAATTCACTTGAATTTGTTCTTTGATTTGGATAAATTAATTATTTGATTTGAATTGAATGAATTCTTTATTCTTCATTGATTGATACAATAAGTACATAATCAAAATGATAGGGAGAGAAAAAATAAGGTAAGCTTGTGCTATTCCTCCCCCAATTTTAGATAAGGTTACACATAGAAATAGGTCAAGTCTTGTAGTTGTTCACAAAATTTTTAGTCCCTAATTATAATGTTATTGTATTTTCCATTGCTTATATTCAAAAAAAGGGTCAACACCGTTTCTACTCAAATTTCAACTGTTCGTGTGTCTTATGCTTTTGTACAGTGATGTCCACGTTATAATGGCAGTGGAGAAACATAGGAATAATGCTCACAGAAACAAAGGAGAAAAGCGTTGTCGATTCTTTGCCTTGTCACTGCCTTCTATAGAGGATAGCTGATACCGGTATATCTAATGTCATATTAACTGTTCATTCCTGCTGAGAATTATTAATTATATATTTTATTAGTCAGTCATTAAATGATTGATTTTCATGATTCAGATTATCATAAAGTGGATCTCACTATAAACGCCTATGTCTCTAATTGTAGACCATTTCGATATTTGACAAGTTCCAGATCTCCCTCTTCAAATCAATGGATGCCCCCTGAGCATAGATGTTTATTTCCATAATCCATAGTCAATGGATCTATTTGAATTCCTCCAAGAGTTCTCACTAAAAATAATTATTGTTGAACGAAAATCAAAGTAAATGCTGTAAATCACCCCGAAGACTTCTGCTACTGCAAATATTGACAACAAGGTAAACAGCTAGATGGTAATTCGCTGAGTGATACTATACAAAAATTTGGATTTTCGTTTAACATTAATTATTCATTAGCATTTGAATAAAACGCAATTTCTCAGTAATTTTCATTTGTAGTTCTCATTGAACTTGAACTGTTGAGCAATACCACACACTGGACCACATGGCACTACGAACGCTCGAATTAAACAAGTTTTGAATAAATTGTAGGGTACCACCACACAGGAAAATAGTATAAGAAGATATCCTATGGTATAGGTCAGTGGTCGCCAAACAGTCAATCGCGAGCTACCTCGTGGTAGCTAGCTCGTGAGGTAGTTTTTGGTAGCTCACAGAAATGATCGTGCAAAAGAATGTCGTTCAGTTTGAATATGAACACTTTCCCAGTCTGGAGAAAATCAATGACGAGAAAAATCCTCCACAGCACCGCAGCAATAACCAAGAATACGTTACAATTCTTTCAGAATTGAGACAACAGTTTGATCAACGATTTCAAGATTTTAAAAGCATATCAAATATGGTACAATTCATCACCTCTTTTTTGTAGAGATCTACGCAAAAGATTTTGCAGCTTGTGTTGTACAACATTTTTGTGGAGATCAATCAGGCTTCAGTTGAAATGGAATTTGTGGATTTTCAAAATGATCTGTTTCTCAGATCACTTTCTAAAACTGGAAATATTTTGCCTCAAGTCCCCAAAGAAAAATATCCAAATATTATTCAAGTTGCATTGAGGTTGAAATAATGTTCAGCTCTACTTACTTGTGTGAAGTATCTTTTTCAAGTATGAAATTCATGAAAAATCGATATAGGGACAGACTGACTGATGAACATTTGGACAACTGCATCAGAATGGCGGCTACAACGTACACTCCAAACATCAAGTAAATACTTGACCAAAAAGAGTACGTTCCACTGCTCTCATTGAAATGTACATTTCAGCTTCTGTTATACTTTTTGCTACAAGTAGATTCCAACACTAGAAATGTATCTTTATAGGCAAAAAAAGATACTTTCTTCAGTCAAATATTCGTTGGTAGCTCACTAGAAGTTTTATAAATCCTATTCTAGCTCACAGGCTCATAAGTTTGGCGACCATTGGTATAGATCGTTTATGCTCCAAATTTCAAGCTGATTTTTTACTCATTCTAGCCGATTACTGTCGTCTGCTGTCAATATTATTTTATTAATGTCAAATATTATTTTTGGCCGGGTGAGAGTGTTGGAACGACACTGTATGCGAGACAACCAGCGTCACATAGTTTCACCAAAAACAACTACTTTAGTGAGATTCACGTTAAAATGGCAGTGGAGAAAGATAGGGGAACAACGTTGCCGATCCTCTGTCTTGCCAATGCCTTCTATAGACGGTAGCTGACGATACAGGTTTATTGATGTAAAATTAACTGTTCATTCTCGTTTAAAATAATCAATTAAATGCTGTAAATCACTCTGAAGACTTCTACTGCAAATATTGACAACAGGGTAAACAGCTAGATGGAAATTCGATGAGCGATACTATACAAAAATTATTTGTCAGCCCGGAAAATTGGGATTTTCGTTTAATAATAATTAGTCATCACTTAGCATTTGAACAAATGCAATTTCTAATTTATTTCCATCTGCAAATTAAGCTACTTTGGAAGGAATGGTGGTTTATTGAAGTGAGTGAAGAAAAGTAGTTTTAGGACTGACCAGGATGGGTTAGCACGGGACACTGCGTGGCATTCTGCTGCCAGTAGGACGCGAGAGGGTCGCGGTTGGGAGGGGGCAGACACTGCTCCTTGAGTTCGTTCCAGCCGCAGTAGGGGTCCATCGAGTTCATGCAAGCCTTGGCCGTCCGGTGTCGGCTGCAGTGCGCCGTTGGTATCCGCAGCAGAGAATCCTCCAGGCCCACGTAGATCGAGTCCTGAATCAACAAAATTGACCAATAAACATTTATTATTCACAAGGTGAGAGTATGTTTACAATGGAAGCATAGGAAAAATATGAAAAGAAGGAGAAAATATGTATGTTTATATGAAATTAGCAAAAAGATTGGAGTGATTGAAACAGAGTATCAGAGAAACAGGTGAGAGTATGTATACAATGGAAGCATAGGAAAAATATGAAAAGACGGAGAAAATATGTACGTTTATATGAAATTAGCAAAAAGATTGGAGTGATTGAAACAGGATTTTATTAATAAGTTTCCCCAAATAAGTTGTAACGGTGGGAACGAAAAGAATAGCCTATATGTAATTGTGAGGAAGAAAAACTATAACCAACAGTTTGAGTGGTTTTAATGATAAATCAAAGGTTAACAATTTACTATATAATTTAATGAAACGTTATCGTTATATTCACATTTGAGATTTGTATTATAACAAACAATCAAAATTACTGGTTCAAGGAAATAATTATTTGAAATGAAATGAATTTATTATATAACAGACAAAATTTGAGATTTGTATTATAACAAACAATCAAAATTACTGGTTCAAGGAAATAATTATTTGAAATGATATGAATTTATTATATAACAGACAAAATTTCTGATTAGAATGAATAATAAGGGCTACTCGCTTTGCTAATCTGTGGTCGTTCAGGTTTTCGAAGAACAAAATTATTATTCAAATTTTGGGTCTGAAAAATGTACAATAAAACTATTAACTTAACTTTCCCTTAATTGTCCCTTGGCCTGTTCCATCAAACCACTACCGACGTTAAATAAATAAAATAATATATATGTATGAATAAAAAACCTAAAACAAGCTGATGAATCAAAACATCATCTACAAGAATCCAAATCTTGAAAATACAATTATGCAGGTTTAAACTGCCCGAACTGAGACAGCCTATAATTGAATTCTCAAGACAGAATCTTTCAGGTAAGCAATGCCTTAACTCAACAACTATAGCTCACAAAAACGGTTCAAAGAATATGGTCCTCGAAGGAAAAATGCAAAATCTATTTATGTGAAAACCATGCAGACCTTGATTCACAGACCAAAAGCCAACTTACTCTTGTTTGTATAGCACGGAGCTCAAAATCATAATATTGCCTTCTCGAAACGTGATAAAATACACGTTTCATCTTCACACATTGGAGATCTAATCGCTTTATCAATTACATTTTAATAATTTAATCCACGACTGGATTTCCAACTCATAAAATAATATTTCAATAAAATTGAATGGGTTTTGATGTCATGTATGACAAACCTAACCCAGACACATAATTATAGTGATGTACCTTGAGACAGTGATGTTAAGAATTAATTTGTAAAATATAATTATATTCACATACATTTTCATATATTAACGGTTTTCTCTAATAATTCATTCATATTTTTGGAAATTGAATATTTGTATCAATTAGGTTGTTGTTTCTGAGACTTTCAATATATTATTGAAATGATTAATGTTAAGATACTATTTGATAAGTTCTATTCACCTTCCAATTTGAACATTAAAAATGCCCTTCCATGTTTCTTTCCATTACAAACTGCTTGTTAATAAAACACTTTTGAACACTTGAATTACGACATAGCAGTTTGCTCAATCAGACTGCTATGTCGTAATTTAAGTGTTCGAAAATGATTAAAAATACCTTCAAAATTGGGCATTAGTGCCTTCATAAATAGATGTACGGTATATCTTATTGCAACAGTATTAGAGAACTTCACAATCAATGTATTATTTGTCAAGATTCAAAGTTCATTTGTAAATACACCGGGCATAAATCTAGGCCCGTCTTCTACGAGTCCTGTTAAATCTAAAGTATCATTAATCCTATAAATAAAATAAAGAATTAATGGTCATTTGAATTTAAAAAGTGTCCTAGAAACCGGGCGATAGACTATAAGATGATAACCTAAGGATTGAAGCCAATGTCAATGCGGCATTGTAAAGAACAGTATTGTAAAGGACAGCATAAATTACATAAATAATTATTATAAAATAGTTAAATTTCATAAATAAATAAATGAAGATTAAATTTAAGTACAGCATTGTGAATTACGGTACTCCACAACTTGATGCACTAGAATTGAATATAGCTATAGTTTTCATAGAATCAGTTCACTTATATGGGCTACTCCATTCAAATTAATTGAAGGGCGGCATTACAAGTTTTTATATTGGTTTTTATCAATGTCTATTGTTTTCACTATCTCAAATCAAATAAAATTTCATTTCCAATACTTACAGAAAAACACTTACATAAATATGTGTGACAACAACAAATAAATGTAAAGGAACTAACGAAATATAGGCATATAAGTATATATCAATAGTCGCTTACACAATGATAAACAATTACAAAGCAGTGGAAACATAAGAGAAACATCCCAAGGCTTAGCCTGTGGGGGATGGAGTATCATCTTAGTATATTTGCTCTTCTATTAATTCATTTGGTTACTTCTAATTAAATATAACAGTATTCAGGACAAGACCTGCTAACTCGCTTCAATTTATACCGCACTTATAATCAGATTTAGCTAACTTGTTGCTCAGGTGGGAAAAATAAATAAATAATGATAATATAAAAAGAAGAAGGTAATTGCATGCGTCCTCCATTTTTGATCAGTTATTTTAACTTCAATAAAGACTAAGTTAATTTTTGCTAAGTAGATGTAAAAAACAATATACGATATATAAAATTTGATTGTGAATGATAGAATGTTTTCCTGTATGACAATTATATTATAGAAATGAAAAAGCTGCTTGTGTCGACTAGTTGAATGAGTATTCTTTTAGACGTTTCAGAAATATGGTTCTATTGTTGATTTCCTTTATGGTTTCCGGCGATAGATTATAAAATTTTGGCGCAAAAAAAGCATAGAATTTTTTAAACATTGTGAGATTCGGTCTAGGTACTGTTACATCAATTCTTTTCCTACGGTTATAAGATGCTCCAAATCCTTCGCATCTTCTTTCGGTACTCGCCCTATTAAAGAATATTTTTATCTTTTAGAACCTTAGTTATTAATAATTTATTATTGAAATAAGGTAATAGTGGTTCATTAATCACCAACATTTCGTACATTTACATTAAGATTAATTACATTATTAAAAACGACGCTACTAACCGTTTCTTTCAGATAACTGAGTGACAGGATATTTGTTTGAGGGCTGTCAACTGGGAAGGGACGCCAAACTTCCAATACGCATGTTTTTTGCGTTCTGGTCAGTACTGAAATCTTTTTTATGTATCCTTCAACTGTGGCAACATACAGCACATGTACAGCTCTGCAAAAAATAATTTATATGAATAATTATTGATAGAATTAAAAATATCCACTGATCTTTTTGAAGTTTCAAATTTATTGTATAATGAAATAAAACATATACTTCAAATTCACATTCAAATTTCATTTATTGCCCAAGGCAGATTATATGAAATATTTATTGTACAGACACTGTCAATATACATAAAAATCATACAACTTGACACTAAACATAAAAAAGTATCACATCATTCTATGCTGTCCAACCTAATGCTAAAATACTGTTCTAAACTATATAAAACATTTCTTCAATAGGAACTCTTTAATTTTCTGTTTGTATTCCTTCTCTGGTAGTTCTCTTATATCTAATGGTAGGTGGTTATACAATTTGATTGCCCAGGTCTTACAACTAGTATGACTAGATCTATAATAGTTAAATTCATTTCGGATGTTTAATAAATTCCGTGTGTAATGAGAGTGGACATTATTATGACTACAAAATAAATTTAAGTTATACTTCACAAACAACAAGCATTGCTTTATAAAATACATGGCAAACTCATAACTCCCAGTCTTATGAATAAAGGCTAGCAATGAGAGAGAGGTGGTTCATTGCAAGTAGTTCTAACTGCTCTCTTTTGTAACACAAAAAGGTTTAAGGAGTAGCTGCAATTTGCCCACATTATAGCGCCATATGGCATATGTGAATGGACATATCCACAATATACATCCAATAATAATATCTTTCCTGTATAGGGCTACTTGTAATATAAATATAAAGAAAATAAAAATATCAGTACCCTTTTTTTTAATATTTTATCACAACATGTTTCGGTCATTTATGCCATTTTCAAGTGATATGAATTAAATAAATAAATACTACTGGAAGATTCTTATTTTTATTTTGGTGTTGTCTATGAGAGATTCTGACAGATCAAATCTCAACCCACTACAGAAATTCAGCTTCAAACTGTCAGCATTGTTTTGATATTGGAGCTTGGGTGCTATCTATTATGAATACTGACATATTGAATTGAATCATGATCGAAACATTTCTTTATATTTATCCAATAATAATATTGTCTGTGACTTAACATTGACAGTGACTCAGTCGAATTTATTGTATCATGAGATCTATTGTCTACGTATAGAATCAAGATCCATTTTATTTGCCTTATTAGGTTACGGAAGCAATAGGTACATCATACAACATGATTATTAATAAAAATTGATCATTTATTTTGCAAAAGAGAATCTTTCCTTTTTCAGGAAAAAAACAAATTACTGAACATCAAGTCAAAATTTTCAATGATGTCATTTGACGTGCACGCTCACTTGGTTGTGAACATGATAAAAGTCATTACTTCATTAGTAAAAATAGCTGTATGACATAAGTTAATTATGATAACAGCATACATGGATGAGAGACAAGATAATTCCTGTAACAAGACAATCCACATGCATATCTTATCATAATTACACTTCTCAACTAAACATGCACATGTTTAATAATATATACTTTGTTGTTGAACAAGCTTCACTGTTTATGGTCGATTAAAATGAATCAGACCGTTAATTTTCATTCAATATTATTTGAAATAAAATGTAAGCTATGCATTAATTGCTGATGCACTACACCGTAGTTTAGAGTGTGACTGAACTAATAACATATTTTAAATCACCGTAAAAATCTACAGGTTTTGCAAGACTTTTCAAAAGTTGAACATTTTAGAATCCACTGGTTTACAAGCATACATCTAATGCATTTCAATTGAAGCTGTTTTTTAACAATTCGGTTATACAGTAACTGACCGAGCGAAGTGAGGTCTAAGATTCAAGTTGACGGTTTGGCATTTCTCTTAATGTTTATATGTTGCGCATTTCAGCGAAACGCGGTAATAGATTTTTATGAAATTTGACAGGTATGTTCCTTTTTAAATTGCGCGTCGACGCATATACAATGTTTTTTGAAATTTTGCATTTCAAGGATAATATAAAAGGAAAGAGGAGCCTCCTTCATACGCCAATATTAGAGTAAAACTCAGACTATAGAATAATTATTCATCATAAATCAGCTGTCTAGTAGACTATAATACTACTCGTTCAAAAACATCGAACATCTTGAAAATGTATCTTTCCATCAACGTTGTAGATAGTTGCAGCCAGACCTGATAACAGCGCTCACACTCACATTCCGGGACGACACGTCACGGTACGATAGGACAGAATCAGAAAGCTCTATGTTTATTTAGGATTTTTTCTAGACATTTTAAATTGATAAATTATTTATTTTAGGTCAATGTAACTTACTGAGCGCGAGGTCTACTGTTCAAAGAACTACTAGTGAATATAATACTCTAATCACTAGTAAATTAAAAATTGTTTCAATTTCAAAAAATATCCAGAATTCTGTTCCAAATCCTTTTTAAGAAATTCTATCCAAATCCATTTCATTGAAAAGTAAATCGTATGACTTTTGTTGGTGGGGAGTCCCTTGCGGGAAGGTCCCAACTCGCCTGAATTCATACATTTTTAAAATTCTACATTTTTATACTTCCACCCTTCTAGGTTTCTTGGCTTGAGCTGTGTTTACATTGATCAAGTTTACTTGAATTCAAGTTTTTCCAAAGTTCGAGTTGAATGGGCGATTTTGAAAACTTGAAGTCAAGTTACTTGACACGTTTTCCTAACCTCAAAATTATATAATTATGAAGTAAAAACCAATTAATCTCAAAGATTTCTTCTCCATGCATCGTTATTTTTGCATCTTAAGCTGGGTTTTCGTTTGTGCGTAAATGCCGTTGTCGACCACGACATGGTGAGGATCTCAGATTGGGAAGATTTCAATTTGTCTAAATAACCTAAAATATTATGTTCAATTATGTTTTAATGGGGGATCATGCGTTTATACTTTTTATACTTTCAAATTGCAATATTTTGATATTATAAGAAATGTTTTTATTATTTAATAATAAACACAAATAATGAAAAGTTATTTGATCATCTGTTTTAGCACACTTGAAATATTTGAACAATATGAATGTCAACAATGCTTGCCGTCGTCGACTACCGTACGGAAATTTACGCACAAACGAAAATGCACCTCAAAATTTTCATTTACTTGTTTCTATACATTCTACATTGACTGACAAATGTTTTTATCTATTTTTCCTATTTGTAGGTTTGCAGGTTTTTTCGAACCTTGCAGGGACTTCTCGTTTAATATATTTATATTAAATATAAATATAAAATAAATATAAAATAAAAATATATAAAAAAATATATATAAATATAAATTTTTATCCTAGTTTATGGTAATTCGTTTTTAATTTTATATTGTGTTTCACGTTTTTATAACCATTGTCATTGTAATTGTGTTTTTGGGAGAAATAAAGATTTGATTTGATTGTTGAATAAGCGTTGGAGTTGTTAAAATAAGGTGAACTTTCAAGCTGATTTGTGAGAAAGTTGATATTTTGACATAGGTACTTCTTGCATCAAGCAACAGTTTATAATGCCGCATTGACATGCTTATTTTGATGAAGTGGCGACTTTTGGGTAGTGATGTGTCACCATTGAGAAACAATAGTGTAAGTAGATATCCCATGGTATAGGGAGTTTATATCGCAACTTTTACTGTTATCTCAAGCTGATTACTGTCGATTATTGTCAATCTTTACTCTTTTGTCGGGGTGATAGTGTATGAACGGCACAATTTGAGAGACTACCAGCGTCACACAGCTGCATAGGAAAGAAGTACGTGAACTATCGGCTAACAGTAAAAGTGCGACATAAACGCCCTATACCATGGAATATCTACTTATGCTATCGTTTCTCTATGGTGTCACTTAATCACGACATACAATCCCAATGAAGGCCAATGTCGACCAGCGCCAGTTTGTGGATGGATGGTTTGCCAGCGCTGGCCTTCGCATTTGTCAACGTTGGGTTACCAGGCTGGGCCAGCGACTGAGCCAATATGTGCATGCAACATAACAGTGTAACTTGCTTGAATGATGACACTGACCTATGATATTTGGTAGCCAACACATCTACGGCGATATGCGTGATTGTCTCCAGCTTGCCCACATAGAGCGGATCCTGAGTGACCGGCTGGACAGCGGCGTCCATCAGCTGATATCGCGACAGCTCACTCATCTTGGGCGTGGCGCTGTCGAGGCACTGTGCGTGTCGCGTGTGCTGATGCGACACTGATCGCTCCCACGCCGAGCCGCTCGTCTCCTGGTGCTTGAACGGCCCGTTGAACGCGGCTTGAATCGCGGTCAGGTTGAACGAGCAGATTGCCGAGCCGGCGATACTGTTCCTGTAAACACAAACATGTCACAGTTCAATAAATTGTTAGGATTGGTGTACTTGAGTACTAATGTTGATAGATATCAAATAATAGATATACAGCTATTATAAAACTGTTCAATTGAATGTAAAGGATTGACAAAACATGTTGATACAGTACCCTATAACCGCACACAGTATACAGTATTATTCTTTGTATAAGTAGAGCTTTCTCATGTCACAAAAACAGAGTTTCGTGAAGATAGAAACAAACGCAAATATTCTGATGTTGTCCTCCGCTGTCGTTCTTGCAAACTCTGGCGATACGGGAGTACACAATCTGAACAAACAAATACAAATTCTTATTCACAATAATTTTTTTATAGATCATATTTTTAGAATACTAGCTTTTTACAGTCTACATTTTTCGACTTATTTGGGTGCAAACATAGTGGAGCGGCGAGACTTCAATCTTCAGAATTGTTGGCAGCATGTACTTAGATGGTGGCGAACATATAGATAAACGGTATGCTCTCTCCCATTTCTATACATATTCCAACATTCATATTATTTTAATGGTCCTAGATTGTTCAATCTAGTGTCACAATATCTCAATTGCCAGGAACTCTCACATTCATTTCTGAAATGTTTGAAAAACTACCTGCTCAGTGTTAATGACTGAATCATTTTTGAAAATTGTAAGATGATATTCTTAAATAAGAAATTTCATCAATTATTATTAAATCCTGGATAAATCTAGTTAACTTATCCTTTTTAGAGTATGCATTTTGTATTGTAAATTTTCCATTTTTGTTTTATCTCTGTATAACTTTTATTTATCATAATATAATTATTTCATCCTTGTTTTCATGTGATGGGCTACAGTAGCAGAAAAAATGTATATTTTACTTTGTTATAATTTATTATGCCAAGTTTATTATTTATAGAGCGAAGTGGCCTCACTCCTCTGAGTTTTTTTAAGTTGTTTTATTAGGAGTAGTACACCCCAAACGGGCTTATGCCTAGGGTTGTCTACTTTTATTTCACATTTTTATATATCTCTTTGTTATTTTGTATTATGTTTGTTTGTGAAATAAATGAATTGATTGAATGAATACATGCATTACATTAAACACTCTCAATCATTGACGCTCCCCTAAGCTTTCACCCTTGGGGTGGCCACTAACCACAGTACAAGTGTGTTGAACATGTGTGAACGGGCATCTCGCTTAAAACGAAAAAGATATTCACGCGAAAGGTTTCGAACTAAAAACAGCAGCTTCTAACATAAAATAAACAACCAATAACAATAGATAAACCACTGGAAAGTATGATGATGATACAAAAATAATTTTACCTCGAATAGAACAGCAAGGAAAAAATAAAAACGAAAAATCGAAGATACAAAAACCTAACCTAACAAGGTTTGTTCAAAGCCTTTCGCTGATGATACATGTATGACAAGCATGTGTGTAGACAAATAATGTTTAACACACTTGTCCTGTTGTTAGTGGTCACTCTAAAGGGGGGTTTATATTAGTCAAGTTTACTTGAACAAGTATTTTCTAACGTTTGAGTAAAATGGGCGATTTCGAAAACTTGATGTCAAGTTTTCATAGCCTCAAAAGTATAATTATGAATTGAAAATCTGATTGATCTCAATGTTTTCTTATTAATTTTCTTGCATCATACCTTATTTATTTGGTACTTCTTTATTTAGATGTTTTTTTATAAATTCTACATCAACTAACAACTGTTTATATTCTTTTTTCCCCATTTATAATCTAATTATTACCTTCAAGATTTAAGTTGAATCCAAAAGTCGAACATTATCATTATCTACTTGAAGAAGTGTCTACATTGGTATAGTGGATTCAAATTTCTGTTGTTGTAAACTTGACTGAAAGTTTGCAAATTACATTCATTCTGCACAGAGCTTGAATTCAAGTAAACTTGACCAATATGTAAGCCCCTTAAGTGAAATTTAGTACCGTTTGCACAAAAGCCTTTTGCACAAAAAATGTTTGTTAAATTTTATCACAATCATCATCGTCGTCATGGCTTTTCAAGCCTGTTCCGGCGTCCATCTCTTCCTTGATCTACCAATACTTCTTCTGCCTAATGGCTTGTGGAGAAGGGCATGGTTAACCTACTAAATAGGTAAGGTAATAGGTAGGATTTGATCATGAACAGGTTTTTGTGCAACTGGGTTCTAGCATAGAGAAATAATTGCATAAGTTGATATCCCATGGTAAAAGGCGTTTATGTCGCAACTTTTACTGTTATCTCAAACCGATAGTCTTCACGTAGTTCTTTCCCATAAAGCTGTGTGACGCTGGTAGTATCTCATATTATGCCGTTCATACACTCTCACCCGACCAAAAAAGTAAAAATCTACAATAATTGACAGTTAACAGTAAAAGTTGCGACATAAACGCCCTATACCAAGGGATATCTACTTACGCTATTGTTTCTCTATGGTTCTAGTCTGTGACCTACCTTTCCACAGTTGATATACTCGACCGCGCTCTCGCGGAACATGAAGAAGACGAACGACTCAGTCTCGAACGATCCGACAAACTGGGGTTCGTTGAGCCACTTGCTGTTGTACTGAATAGTGCGCAGGTTGAGTGCGCCTAAGTCGCGCACAATCGCCGAATCGGCGCCGGTGAAATCCATCGGCGAGCCAGCGAAGTAGACGCCGGCGTCGGTCAGAAGCGATGTGCTGTTCGCATACGGCGAATACGGACACATGGCCACCCCGCGCACCCAGTCCGATACGCGGCTCACGTCTTCCATCTGAAACAATTTACAATTTATAGCATTGGGCGCACTTCTTCAGGGTGTCATTCATATTGTCTGGTGGTTCAAATGTGTAGAACATATTTTCCAACTTTTGTTATTTGTGTTAATTATCAAAACATTTCGAATAATATTCAAATATTTATATACATTCATAGATACAATATAATTCTCAACTATGAATGATTGGGAAAGTAGCAACAGGCTTAAATCACAAAACTGTTCCTTTCACAAATTTATATAGAAATTCTCCAAAAATAGAATGTTCATCACTTCATAAGTTTTGTCCAACTTTAGTATAAAAAATATGAGTCGTCTAAATAATGATTTAGTCTAAAAAATAAGTCTGAAAATAAACTAGGAATTTAGAATTTAGATAATTTGAAAACCAAATTAAATAAAACTATTTTACTAAACCAACACTGATAACTGGAAAATATAGAATTAAATTATTGATTAAATCACTGATAACTGATAATTTATTATTGAATCACTGATAACTGGAAAATATAGTATTAAATTATTGAAAATTTTAAAACTATAAAATGTTATTGCCAACGACACTTCAACCACCTAGCACCAAAACTCTACAATTTACTTCTTGCACACATCAAGATAATAGAAAACTCAGGAAAATTTAAAAGCGCTGTCAAAAACTGGATTACAACTGGAAGAAATTATATAGAAAACATAATTTTACTTCACTTATATGGGCTACTTTATTCAAATCAATAAAAACAATATAAAAGCTTGTAGTAGCCTTTTATTAAAACATTTTCAAAACTTGAAAATATTTTAACGACTAGTTTCGACCATTGGCCATTTGAAATTGAAAATGGCGAATGGTCGATACTAGTCGTTAAAATATTTTTAAGTTTTAAAAATGTTTTAATAAAAGGCTACTACAAGTTTTAAATTGTTTTTATTAATTAGAAAACATAATTTCTAACAATATGTGAGTTCATTTACCCAACGTATTTGCACCCCCACTCTAAATTTATTACTACTACACCTGCTCTAGTACATGGGTTTTCCATAGTTGAGTAGGTTAATTTCCCTACAATTAATTTTATTTGCATTTTTAGTATTCCCAGTTCCACCAAGCTCTATCATCTGTATATTGTCAAGCCGGGTACGATTTACAAGTGTACACTTGAATCAACTAACTATAGCAACTACTGTATCACCATATTGATATTACAGTAATCACACAGAAATCAAATTAATATGTTCCAGTGCACTTGTAAACCGTGCCTGACTTGACCATGTTCAAATGTCTTTACCGAGCTTGGTCAAACCGGGAATGAGAAGGTGGAGAAGTAGGAGAAGATGAAGAAGAAGAATATAAGAGTAGGAAAAAGGATGAGAGAGTTAACGCTGTTCGGTACACTTTTTTATTATTTAAATTGGATTTTTTTTTCAATATAATTGTTAAGATCATTATAAGAGTGAGAAAAAGTGGCAACTGAAATTTTTAAGTGGTCTAATAAGCGAGTTATGGGTTGTTGAACTGCTAAACTCCGTTTTCTTTCCATATCATAAACGGTTTCGAATTTTCCAGTGGAGTTTTTTTAATACATTCAATATATCATTGGCTTTGCTCTAATATGCGTTTTATCGCGATTTATGCCTAAATAAACAAGTTATCGAATTTACAAAAAAATGTTAGTTTTTTATTTATGAACGATATGGGGAATAAAATGTTTTAGTTTGGAAAGATACATTTTTTGAATTTTTTTAGAAAAGTTCTGTTAATATAGTCGAAACCGTTTATGATCTGGAAAGAAAATGGAGTTAGCACTTCAACGACCCATAACTCACTTATTAGACCACTTGAAAATTTCAGTTGCCACTTTTTCTCACTCTTATAATGATCTTAACAATTATATTGAAAAAGATTATCCAATTTAAATAAAAAAGTGTACCAAACAGCCTTAAGAAGAAGAGGAAGTATTGAAAATATTTCTAGAAATGAGCAGACCTCTCTCCAGGAGCACTGAGGCGAGAATGCATTGGTTCCACATGTGAATAGCTTCCTGCCATTGGTCAAGAGGACCTTGATGAAGTTGTGGCAGTCCATCTCTGATTGGCCCTTCACTTGGCACATCTTCACCTTCTCAGCCGGCGCCAACCACAGAGCTTTTTCCAACTTCTGCAGACTGTTCAGAGATAGCCTGTACAGTGAGTCCCTGTTAAACAAAACAGAAAAGTTATCTTATTAGTGATTAATATATGATTAGCAGCATAGCTAAACGTTTTTTGGGTGCAAATTTCCAACAGAAATCTATATTTGGATTGTTTTTATGTGATAAATTACCATTTGAAGTAATTTTGGATATTTGTGTTGGTGAAGATGATTTTGAAAATGTTTTTTTTTTCTGTGAAAATTGAGTTTCAACCTTCTTTAACCTCAAAATTGTTCCAGCAATCAGATTTTCAACTTGACTATGTGTAACGCTAGTTCTCCTCCATGGTGCACATTGGGTAACGCTAAGTCGACTAGCAAATAATGGCGGTCAGACAAACTTATGTTCTCCTGACCGGAAACAACACAACATCTCAAAGAATTTGGAAATGTAGAGTGTAGGCTATATCTAGGCATTTGATACTCATGAGCTATATATTTGTTGTGTATCTTCCATACGCTAAATAAATAAATATGAATTAAAGTTATTCAAATACTGTATACTGAATTGTAATAAATATTTCATTTTAATAACATTTTCATTCATTCATTCAGTTATACATTCATAGATACGATTACCTATAATATCATTCTTGACTCATTCATCATTTCATTTACATAAAAAATTCCACAATAATTATTACTGTATTATATAAATAGGGTTACATAATCATGGTTTAGAGGAAGATTGTAGTGTGTTTACATCAAAGATATTAACAAAATGTTTATTTCTCCGTCCTTATAGATTGTATTAGATTGAACATAGCTTATCATACACATGATGAGCAATATTTAATATGATTGAGCATTATGTGTTTGTGAAGTTCCGATCAGTTTAATAGAATCTATAAGGATGGGAAAAAACATTTTGTTAATAACTTTGGTGTAAACGCAGCTTTAGGGTGATTGTTATTGTAGCGTTACCTTTTTGTCCTTTTACCCTTTAATCCATAATTATATAGCTTAGGCCTAAAGTGAATAAAAGATGTAATAGCAGTATTTGATTGACATTGGTGTTGCTATCCTTGTCTATCATTCGAAAAGCAGACAGCTTTATCCTTTTTCAGCTCCGCAACGTTGCCAGATCGTTTGTCAACAAGTAGGAATATGATTGATAAACAGAATATTCAATCTCAATAATTTATCATTGAAAAATATATTCATGAGACAAAAATAGAATATAATTGATAATTTTAAACAAGGATGAACAGATGATATTACATGAGATATACCAGGATCTCCTCTATATATGTAGTATATAGGAAGTCCTGGATATATCAAGATCAGCTAATCTCTATGAAAAGCAGTGGCAAGACAGAGAATCGGCAACTTTGTTCTCCTATCTTCCTTTCTCCACTGACATTATAACGTGGACCTCACTCTAGTAATAAGTAGCAACTTTTATGATATTTATTAATAATTGAGCCAGTTCAAAATTATTCTGAAAACTTCATCACCACAAGATATTTTCCACATAGTTTATATTCTATTATAAGTTTCTATAGAATACTTCAACGCATATGTTCGTATCCGATAAATAAGTGGTTTCTCGCATTTTGAATTAGCTGGGAGTAACAGTAGCTCAGCCTTGGAAGGTAGGCTGCTATTCATTTTCCAATAAATTCAAAGATAATGTAATCTATAAGGAAGGCAAATATTCAAATCGGCCGCTGGGGAGCAGAAATTTATGACTGAAATCAATTACTGCACTAAATAAACATAATGTGGTATGCTTCAAGCCACAATGAGCACTATATTATTGAACATAAATAAGTGTAGTGTGGTCGGATTTATGATTGGTAATGATTTGTTAAAATGGCTGCGAATAGAAAATTACAGTGCTAACTGTAGTGACCTTCACAGCTCAGATCGCAATGATAAATAAGATCTATACAACAACATACAAGCAATACATGTATGTTGATGACAAGTGTAGGCCTACAACTGCTTTGACATTATTGGAAACATCGTTCAGAAATGTCGAGGGTCATTTTCATGTTTTATTTGACTGCTGTTGAATAAAGTAGGTTGGTCGACATTTCTGAATAATGTGAGACTATTAAAGAGAATGATAATAATTAAATTATAGAATAACTGTCAACGCATATCAAAACGAGGCGACAATCTCAGTCTCTTGTCTCTTTACTGTGTCAGAACTCAGAAGGTAACGATGTGAATTCATGTTCAGTTTTCTGTATAATATTATAGATTGTTCCGAAGTGAAAAGTGTAAATTTAAAGTATTGTGCTCACTATAACCTTAGTGTCCGGTTTCCCATTAGGGAACTTTGGACTATATACGGCGAGGAGGAACTACCCTTTGGGCCTTCCGACCATTCAAAACCATACGCTAATAATAATAATAATTATAGATTGTTATAAGACTATAAAATTCTTCAAATTAATAAAAACAATATGAAATTATTAAAAACTGTAATATTGTTGTAATATTTTAAAGTTTTTAATAATAAAGGGTATTACAAGTTTTCATATTGTTTTTATTAATCACCTTCAAAATTCAAAATATTTAAATATTATTCCTGGATCAAAAATCAAGTGAAGAAGCAGTGTGTGATATCATAACCTTAAACTTTGGACAACATTAATTTTTTATCAAAATTTTTGGAGAGAAATAGTACAGGCTCAGCCTAGTTTTTCCTCCAATGTCATAATTATATTATATTATGAATGTAGTAGTTTGCACAATAAGAAAATAAAATGAGAAATAAGAAATCTGTACAGAGGAAGCCCATACATGAAAATTCTTCAACTACAAAGAATAGAATTGCTGCATTGTCATCCATCAAAAGACAACATCAATAATCTCTTTTTTTTGAATGAGACCATTTCATGGATTTGAAATGAACTTTTGAAAATTTGCAACAAATCCATCTACTGTACAAAACTTAAGACGGCGGAATTTTTGACGATTGTGAGAATAGCTCATCTCAGTTCTAATTATAGAACATTCAAGCCATCAATGATTTATGAAGGTGCGTACAGACTTATGCGACACAAACACGCGTATTACACTTTTAATCGGCTGATGCTTTTCATATTAAATCGGTATTTGTACAGGAACAGTGAGATACAGATATAATAAGGATAGCATCAGCTGATAAAAAGTGAAATGCTCGTGTTCGTGGCGCATAAGTCTGCACGCACTATAATATAGATGGTGTCAGTTCAATGAAAGTCTCAATCAGATGATCAACAAATGAACAAAAATAATTTTAAAAAATATTGATTGATCATCAAATATCATTATAAGATCAAAAAGTCATTTGAAACACGTTACAATCAGTGAGTATGGAATGTAATTCATATTTTTACATTCTATACTCACTGATTACAATCTGCAAAGATGAGAGAATTGTGGATGAGGAGCAATTTTCAACTATTCCAGAAAAAATATTATGCGTAGATGATGAATATTAAATAGCATGTAGCGTGTCTGCGACTTTCAAAATGCTACTGTATTTTAGAAAAATAATCTTTCTCCTGTTAACAGTGCTCTTATGAAATATTGATAAATAAACATATCAAGCCTTTCTTTTCACATCAATATTAGGCCTTCTTATTCAAGATAATACTTTTGAAGATTTGCAAAAACTAATCTGGATCACGGAGTAAAGAACACTGGTTTCCTTATTCCGTGGTTATATCAAGATAAATTAATGAAGTAGATAGGTAGCTGATAGAAAAATTTCTGGGGCCATAAATTATGCGTCAAATAATTATGACAGCGAATCCACCTGATCGTGTTTATTAAGAGGCAACAGTCAGATTGTGATCGGGTGAGATGCAAACTGCTTTCTCCAATTTCCAGAGTCGCTTATCCTGCGATCTTCGACACTTTATCTCCGGCAGAAAATTAGCCTGGCTCGAGTCATTAGTCCACTAGGAACTTTGCCAGATCAACTGAATTTTCAATTTGTGGCCAACCCAACATCAAATTGATCAACTTTTTACTCATTCAACAACCTCTAGGTTCATTAAAAACTGAATGGAATTATTGATTTAGAAATTTTTCTATTAAAATACTTGTCAAATTAAGACACTGTATTTTACATTCCGTTGACGTTAGATACATTATAAAGTACAGAATAGATACAATTGAATCACTATTCTATATTTCATAGATTAACAGCAGCACAAACTGAATCAAATCAGGATATTATTGATTTAGAAAGATTTATATTAAAATACTTGTCAATGACACTGGATTTACATGCCTTTGACATTGAATACATAAGTAAAGAATTCAGACAATTTGAATTATTATTTGATACTTTATAGATTACCAGTAGCACAGAGTAATGAATAAAGTCAACAATATAATATAATACTATATTATTCTCTTTTTTGTGCCAATATAGTAGTAGGCTATAAAGAGCCATTTCGATTTATTATTAGTCTTTTTTATTAATTACTGCTTCCACTATTCCTATTTTTTTAAATCTGTTCTTCTTCAGACAGCTTGAAGCTTCCAAAATATTGTATGAAATACGATTGGAAACTTTTCAGATGATCAAGAGTTAGTATCTTGAAAATAATATTCAATTCAATTCAATTTATTTTACCAAAACACAGAAAACAGTACAAAGATGTGACAATTAGAAAAAAACAATAATTATTATACTAAATATCTAGAACAACTATCTCTAAATACGGCTGGAGGTGAGGAACTACTGGCATAAGTGAAACACTTGTTCGCCAGTAGGAGTAGAGACAACTGTTTCTAAATCTTAAGCTAATAATTTAAAATAGAATCTTTTTATTCAAACAATGGTAAGTATATTTTAAATAAATGCTATCAATTGTGAATTAATCCTGACAATAATGAATAGTTTTAAAAGCTGAAAAAAATTTTGAACTCATAAAATATTAAGATGGAAGTAATAGTTGTGAAGTATCCAGTTTTTAATATTATTTTATTGGAACAAACTTAATAGGTACACCTATGAGCTCGTTCAGGATGCAGTTTCAGTTGGGTCAATTTGAAGGATAATACCTCCTTACAGAAAAACGTGTATTTAAAACACCTCTAGCTTTTTATGTCTTTCAACTCTTTTAAAGAATACAGTTGATGATAAAAGAACAGAACGAAGGAGAAAAAGCTCATGAAATATGATTGAGAGATTTTTCTATGGAGTAGGATAAATATTGTTTCTGGAGCCGTTTGTACATGAACGAATTTATTTATTTATTCATTTAATCATTCAGAATTACACAACTTACAGAAAAGTACCACAGGCGTAATATGAAATTTTAAATTTATAATATTACAATTTTCCATATAAAAGTAATTATCAATCGAGTAAATGGGCATAAAACTGATAACTTTAAACTTCCCTTTATACTAGACATGAATTATGCTTTGATTAGAAAACCTCTCCATGGTCAGTCTAGTCTGTGAATACTAGCATTTGAGATTTGATGCTCTTTTATTTTATTGATGAAATGATATCATCATCTACCATTTACTGATTAGGCCTGTTGCAGCTCCAATCCACCTCTTTCTGGGTCTCCCCAAGCTTACTTATCCAACAGGACAATATTGCAACATTTGGCTCGTTAACCTATCATCATAGAGAAACAATAGCATAAGTAGATATCCCATGGTATAGGGCGTTTATGTCGCAACTTTTACTGTTATCTCAAGATGATAGTCCACGTAAATCTTTCCTGTGAAGCTTTATGACGCTGGTAGTCTATCATATTGTGCCGTTCATACATTCTTATCCAGTCAAAACAGTAAAAATCTACAATAATCGGCAGTAATCGACTTGAGATAACAGTAAAAGTTGCGACATAAACGCCCTATACCATGGGATATTTACTTACGCTAATGTTTCTCCATTCTTTCAACATGGCTTCTCCTGTATTGAAGCAAATGTTTGAAATAGAAGGGACAAATAACATGAAGAATAAGAAATCGCACAAAATATATGCAAGGATTCCAAGTAACACGGACCTTACTGGTTCACTGATTAATTCACAGCAATCCTTCATCAATAAATCAAGTGTATCCCACTTGAGGTGTTATCTGCGCATGCGCTATGTGGAATATCGGTTGGACATGAGACGATGTTGAAACAAGCGTCTCTCCTTTCCTAACTGAGACGCCTACTTAGCCGACCGTCATTTAGCCGACCCCGTTACAAAACTATTATCGATTATTATAAGCACAAAGATTTACTATCTAGAGAAACCTGAGTTATTTCAGTCACTTTTCGCTAAACAGGGGAGAAGATCGCAGCTGAGGTTGGACTTGGCTTCAAAAAAATGCACATATGGTGGATAAATGACGGTGCAATATGAGTGGACTCGAACAGGTGGTCAAATCTGGAGTCGAGAGGTCGTCGTAGTTTGTCTTCTGACAATACAGTAGACAGAGAGCGCGAATCACGTGAGTGAGGATAGTTAGATGAGCTTGGGAAACATCAAGTGAGGAGTCGACGATAGCTGGTCCGCATTATTTGTAGAAATTTAATGTTGGTGTTGGTGATTTTGCACTGAGACCTCACATCACATTCACACGTTATCGCCATTTTTATTGGGTGCTTTGTCGTCTCGTACTACCGCCACCATATGGAGAGCAACCAGTGTACAGCCAGCATAATCGATGCAGAGCGACAACAGTCAGATCCACGTTATAATGGCAGTGGAGAGGGGTGTATAGGTGTACACCTATTAGAGGTGTTCACTCGCTGCAGGTCTGCAGTTTGAAATTAGTTACCGTATATTAAAACACATTTTTGAATGATTTGATATGAATGTTTTATCACAGAAGAGAACATCAAATGAAACCAATAACTAATGTCAGACAATAGCTAATGAAAAACGGCTTGATGAACAAACCGTGGTCACTTACACAAGGTATAGCACCTTTATCAAGAGCCACCTTTAGTGGCTGACGCACTCCCGTAGAGAGATATCGTGAGGTCCACGTTATAATGGTAGTGGAGAAAGATGGGAGAACAACATTGCCGATCCTCTGTCTTGTCAATGCCTTCTACAGACGGTAGCTGATACAGGTTTATTGATGTAATATTAACGGTTCATTCTCGTTTAAAATAATCAATTATAGCTATTTTATTAAGTTAATTATAAAAATAATTATATTTTTCAATAATTTGATTTATGAATTTTCATAACTGAGATGAAATATTTTGTTAATCAATTATTAATTCTACATTGTTAAGATGATCTGGCAACTGATCAAAGAGAGAAAGAGATCCGCTATGTTGAATGATGGACATTTTTCAATAATTTGACAACGAATTTTCATAACTGAGATGAAATATTTTGTTTAATAATTCTACATTCTTAAGATGATCTGGAAACTTAGCAAAGCGAGAAAGAGATAGCGCAATCCGCTTTGTTGAATGATAGACAAGAATAGTAATACCATTCAAAACACTGCCATTATAACGTGGATCTCACTACAGATTCAGAGCAACAACACTGAGGTCCACGTTATAAAGGCAGTGGAGAAAGATAGGACAGCGTTGCCGATTCGCTGCCTTGCCACTGTCTTCTATAGAGGAAAGCTGATACCGTTGAAATATTAATTGTTCATTCTTGTTAAGAATGACCAGTGATATTATTTGATTTATAGAGAATACATATTTTTTTAATTATTCAATGATAAATTTGCATAATAATTGAGTTCTGTCTATTATATTTCTAAATTGTTGAGAAACGATCTGGCAACCTTGTGGAGGTGAAAAGGGATAGCACCATCTGCTTTGTCGAATGATAGACAAGGATAGCAGCACCAATGTAAATCAAATACTGCCATTATAACGTGGACCTCACTAAAGGCATCGCCAATAATTTAAAAAAATTTCATTATAAAAGAAATAAATTTTATTTATTTTAATAAGCAATTTATATTAAATTTACAAACAATTTTTATCTTTATAATCAGCATAATTCGTCACCAAACTGGACACAGCCGATTAAAACTTAATGACCCGGTTGCACAACAACCGGTTAAATTTTAACCGTGATTAATTTCACGAGAACCAATCAGAGAAGGCGTTCTTGAAAAGGCTTCTCTGATTGGTTCTCGTGGAATTAATCCCGGTTAAAATTTAACCGGCTGTTGTGCAAACGGCATTATTAGTGTCATTCACTACATCAACCGAATCCAACAAACGCCTTTTTAGAGTGAAGCACGCCGGTTAAAAAATATTTTATTTATTTATTTATTAGAACAGTCACAAACACGATATTTGGAAAGAGAAACAGGCAATTGTCCAAAACTTCTTCAATTCCTGATTTTGGCACATAAATAGTCCAAAGTGAGGTTAAGTTTAAAATTTCTGTTTTCACCAAGGATTAACACTCCGAGAATACGTATTCGAGATAATGACTGATGAATTTTGAATTTCGAAGGGTTGATAAGAGCCGGAAATAACACTAAACAATCCGAAAGTTTCAATAATATTGAAATAAACTTGAAAATTTTGAGCAGAAAAATTAAAACTATTATCACTGCAACTATCAGCTGTTATTTTTAGTTTCATTTACTACAACAACCGAACCCAACAAACGCGTTTTTGAAAAGGTTTCTCCGATTGATTCTCGTGGAATTAATCCCGGTTAAAATTTAACCGGCTGTTGTGCAAACGGCATTATTAGTGTCATTCACTACATCAACCGAATCCAACAAACGCCTTTTTAGAGTGAAGCACGCCGAGAATTTATTTCTTGCAGCGAACAGATGGTCGGTCGCCTTGCCGTTCTAGTGGGAGAACAAGACTGGAACGACCAAGGTGCATGCTAACAAAATGCTGAGAATATTATTGTACCGTAAGGTGCACTTTTCAATACCTGTGTACTATACCAAGTACATGACCTGTGTGGTCACGAAACCATGGTCCAAATAAAAATAAAACTGTAGAATTTGACAATATATGAGTGGGTTTTTATTCCTAGGTGTGTGATATAGTGAGGTCCACGTGAAGGTGCGTACAGATATACGCGCCGCGAACATGAGCAATTCACTTTTCATCACCTGATTATATCTGTATTTTTACAGAAACGGTAAGATACAGATATAAAAAGCTTGGCATCAGCTGATTAAAAGTGAATTGCTCATGTTCGCGGCGCGTAAATCCATACGCACGTTTACAATGGCAGTATTTGATTAAATATAAGTGTTGCTATCCTTGTCTATCATTCGACAAAGCAGATCCCTTTATACCTCCACAAGGTTGCAATATCGTTTTTCAAAAATGTAGAGAAAGATGGGAGAACACGTCCCGATTCTCTGCCTGGCCACTGCCTTCTATAGAGGATGGATGATGCCGGTATATCTGATGCGATATTAACTGTTCAATATCGGACTATGTGTAACCATATCTAAATTGGGGAGAGGAATAGCACAAGGTTACCTTATTTTTCCTCTCCCTATCATTTATATGATGTATACTTATTATATCAATCAATAAAGAATAAAGAATAATATCGGGGCACCGAGCTTTGCTCGTCATTTATTTGATAAACAAAATGCAACTTTTTTAAATGATTGGAGAGGGACTAATATGTTTTATTATGAGGAAGGTCATGTTTCTATTTTACAGCTGGCTATACGTCAGTTTATGAATTTCGGGGATGAGATATTTTGATTATCCACAGATGCACTCGATCCCTCACTTTTATTATCCACAGACGACGAAAGTCTCAGCTGTTTTCCAAGGATGAATTATCATTTTAATAACCTTCAGCGAGTTTTCCCAGGGATGAGACCTAGTGCAATCGAATTTTCATATCATAATCCTACTATGACAATTCTTTCCTACCTTTGACAATTTCTTAGTCTTTTTCATTCAATAATCCTACTATGTTCCAAATTTCGTGAAAATCGTTAGAGCCGTTTTCGAGATCCGTTGGACATGAATAACCACATAACCAGATATAAAAATAAGCAGATAAATATAAAAATATATACAGAAATTGCTCACTTAATATAATAGGATTCATGTTTAAAATAATCAATTATATTAAATTTGTCGAGAAAATATATTTCCCAATTATTTATTTATTCATATGGCTTTTATTGGCAGAGAGATCCTTTTGGATGTTCTGCCTCACCCTATTACCCAATGTCATTTACTATCAACACTCAAGTTCATAGGGTATGTATTGGGTTCTTCATGTTTTCTCAATAAAAATTTGCACTTCGACTTCCATTTATTCTTAAATGATTGAATAATAAATTTTCATAACTGGGATTGAATATTTCGTTAGTAATTTTATTTCTAAATTTTTAAAAACCGACATCTGGAAAGAACGCGGATCTAGAAAAGGATAGCATCATCTGCTTTGTCGAATGTTAGACAAGGATATCGACACCAATGTTAATCAAATACTACCATTACAACGTGAACTACACTCTAGCAATCTGTACATGTTTATTCGCACCTTTGCACTTGTGAAATGCATTATTGCACTTATTGTGTGCATAATGCAATATGAATGCACCCAGGAGTTCTCTTTGAAAACCCCTTTATCTGTCCCACGGCGGTGGTCATAACACATGGGCAATAAAAAACCAACAAAGCTCCAACTGCTCCACACACACTTCAGCATTTTATTTTCGCTATCCCACCCGCTGAAAAATGCAAAATTCATATAATTTTACGACCAGTTTTCTATTTGCGATTTCAATTTTATGACCGAGAAGTTTATAGTTGGTTTACAGGCGTTCGTTCGATCATTGTTGTCCCACATTTTTTCAAGCCGTGCCCAAGTGGGCGATAATTGGTTTTCATTCTGAAGATCCTCTTCCAGACACAATAGGAAAATAAATAGGTAGAATAGAATATTGCTGGAGGACGACTTTTGCTGGGGACTTCAATCAGCTAGTCAGAAATCTATAGTGAGGTCCAATGGCAGTGGAGAAAGATAGAAGAACAACGTTGCCGATCCTCACTGTCTTGCCAATGCCTTCTTGACGGTAGCTGATACAGGTTTAATAATGTGATATTGATTGTTCATCTTCCTTCAAAACAATCAATTATATTTTACTATTAGTTCTGTGAACAGTAGACCTCTAGTAGTATTCTCATTCACAAGTACCTGATCGAAACTATAGTGACCGAGCGAAGTGAGGTCTAAGATTCAAGTCGACGGTTTGGCATTTCTCTTAATGTTTATATGTTGCGCATTTCCGGCAAAACGCGGTAATAGATTTGAATGAAATTTGACAGGTATGTTCCTTTTTGAATTGCGCGTCGACGTATATACAAGGTTTTTGGAAATTTTGCATTTCAAGGATAATAATATAAAAGGAAAAAGGAGCCTCCTTCATACGCCAATATAAGAGTAAAACTCAGACTATAGAATTATTCATCATAAATCAGCTGACAAGTGATTACACAGATGTGTGGAGAAGCCAGTCTATTGCTGTATTTCGATAAGGTCTATAGTTTCAATCAGGTACTTGTGGATGAGAATACTGCGTGAGGTCTACTGTTCACAGAACTACTAGTAATTTGGACCTCACTATAGAGGGTTTGATACCTATATGAATACAATCATGCTATATGGAGTTTACATTTACATGTGATATTTCAGATTCCAGCATTAAGAATGAGGAATTATAAAAATATTCAAATATATGAGTAGAAACCTCAAATACGGAATACATAACAGAAAAACCAATCTCACACAACACCCAAGGGAAATAATATCACAACTTGATGAATTTATTCAAATCAAAACACAGAATCTATAAATAGACAAGTGAATCCAAAAGCCGAGATGAGAAGAAAGCTTTGAAAAAAACAGTTGAAACCCGTTATAAAGAACTAACAGTCAAAACATTTTCAAATTAATTCAGTATAAATCGATAATAGAAGTAAAGGACCTGTGTAGGCCTAGAGTCACGCCGTGTTATGCAAATGGTCCATCTTCATAAGCAGGCAAAGATTTCGAGAGAGAGAGAGAGAGAGAGAGAGAGAGAGAGATTGTGAGAGAGATGGATAGGTATTTGGGCACATGAATAGGGAGCATTTTACCAGCTATAGCGAGGTCCACGTTCTAATGGCAGTGGAGAAAGATAGAAGAACAACGTTGCCGATCCTCACTGTCTAATCAATGCCTTCTTGACGGTAGCTTATACAGGTTTATTTATTTATAATTTTCACAAAGTAGCACTGATTGGGAGAGAAAAACTAAGGATATTCCTTGTACAATTTTTCTCCCAAATTTAGATTACATTTTAAAAGTCCAAGATAGGGTTATGGTTTCACTTTTCTAAAATTTAGTCCATTTTCATTAAAAAAACAACGAAAACTAAGAATTTAAAATTTTGATGGTTAAAAACAGAATAAAAAACAAAAATATCACACTCAAATCACAATTAATTGGAACTATTATTAATGAATTATTAATGTGATATTGATTTATCATCTTTCTTTAAAATAATGTATGATATTTTACTAAGCAAGAAATGATATTTTTCAATAAATTCATAATAAATTTTCATAATTAAGGTGAAATATTTTGCTAATTAATTATTAATTCTACATTGTTAGAAGACGATCTGGCAACAGAGCAAAGCGAGAGAGAGGTAACGTTGCCGATCCTCTGTCTTGTCAATGCCTTCTTGACGGTAGCTGATACAGATTTATTGATGTAATATTAACTGTTCATTCTAGTTTAAAATAATCAATTATATTTTATTAAGCAAGAGATTATATTTTTCAATAATTTCAAAATGAATTTTCATCATTAAGATGAGATATTTTGTTGAATAATTATTAATTCTACATTGTTAAAAGACGATCTGGCGACAGAGCAAAGCGAGAAAGAGATAGCGCTATCCGTTTTGTTGAGTGATAGACAAGGATAGCAATACCATTGCAAATCCAACACTGCCATTATCCACCTCACTATATAGTGAATCCATTATTCTATTTGCATAATTTTGAGCTACATTATTCAAGTTTGTATCACGATTCCGGCGGACAGTTCTCGTTCAGTCGGTGAATTATGCAACAGAACTCCGACGGAATAAACAACACAAAAGATCGCCAATTATCTTGTTCATCGGCCAGCAACCAATTGAATTTATTAGGGACTGTCTCTTGGTCCATTGTGGAAAACGGCTGGAAACTGGAAATGCTACAACAAAATAAATCAAAGATCCCTCCTCGGTGGTGTCTTAGAAAGAAAGATTGTCACCACCACCACTAACCACCAAACAATGCAACCGGTGGCATTGAAAGTGTATACTTTACACCCCTATCTCTACACTTGGTTGTCTACTAAGCGGACAACTAAGCGGGTGTATTGTAATTTTTAAGATTAAATTACTGCAGTATTGATAGAGTTGAGCCAGGGATAGAGCCTGAATCTCAACAACCGATCTGGTATCAGATTCTTTCTATGTTGTTGAGGTAGAAATCCATCTTAACTGAAATCGAGATGATAATGTCATAACCACTAATTTATTAGAACAATCTGAGATACTAGTTTCGGTTGTTACACCATTATCAATCTCTAGTGATTTGAAAGCAGTTTTATAGAAAGCAGATTGAACACTGAGCAGCAGAATTTATTGAATGGGTGAAGCCCTACGATTTGTCATTAGCTGTTGACCAATGGCGGTTGAGCTCAGTCATTTTTTGAATACTTGGGCGACTCTGATCTCGGCTAATGACAGTCGAGCTAAACCCTGATTGGTCAACAATAGTACGTGCACTACACTATACTATATTTTGCTGCTACCAGTTTACTGGTTCAAGCTACCAGTTTACTGGAGATTGATAATGGTAGAACAAACAAAACTATAATATCGAATTGTTTCAATAAATTAGTGGTTTTGGCAATATCAACTTCTTTGTTTTTATTCAATATGGAAAGTCATGGGAATTATATTTCTACAATGCCGGTCACTTTCACTGACACGGAATCAAGCTTAATTGTAACTAAGTTTGAATTATTTTTACTTTTTATTCAAACCAGGATTTAAATTCAATTTATAATAACACCCTATGAACAACTGACAAGCAGACAAGGGATGAGTCACAGAAACATGAAATTTTCTAATTCTTGAATATTTGTTGAGAATGGAAATCACTATCCCAAACTGCAGTTGAAAAACCAAAGAGACTACCAGATTGGCAAACAGAGGGTAACGTAGCACACGTCTACTGGTCTGACATGAATTCAAAAAATGGCGGAAGGGCAACTGGTGTTCTTGGAAGGAAGTTGGCAACAATGGGGGACGTGATTTCGAGCTCACAATTTTTTGCAGAAGCGGCTGTCACGGGTTGCAACGTTTCCGGTCTGCTATTCATCAGTTTCCGGTTGTCTACTGCCTGCTAGGATTTGTTCATAATAATTCATAAGGGATTAAAATGTGGACCCTGAATGGGCATTGCAGTTTGAGACATAGACCTAAGGAGAATGATAATTATGATTCATGCTGTATGTTATGAATATTGTCACAGGTCACAGTCACAGCTGCGTAGTGTTGCTATAGTGAGGTCTACGTTATAATGGCAGTGGAGAAAGATAGGAGAAAAACGTTGTCGAACTTGTCAATACCTTCTTTAAATTACTGCAGTATTGATAGAGTTGAGCCAGGGATAGAGCCTGAATCTCAACAACCGATCTGGTATCAGATTCTTTCTATGTTGTTGAGGTAGAAATCCATCTTAACTGAAATCGAGATGATAATGTCATAACCACTAATTTATTAGAACAATCTGAGATACTAGTTTCGGTTGTTACACCATTATCAATCTCTAGTGATTTGAAAGCAGTTTTATAGAAAGCAGATTGAACACTGAGCAGCAGAATTTATTGAATGGGTGAAGCCCTACGATTTGTCATTAGCTGTTGACCAATGGCGGTTGAGCTCAGTCATTTTTTGAATACTTGGGCGACTCTGATCTCGGCTAATGACAGTCGAGCTAAACCCTGATTGGTCAACAATAGTACGTGCACTACACTATACTATATTTTGCTGCTACCAGTTTACTGGTTCAAGCTACCAGTTTACTGGAGATTGATAATGGTAGAACAAACAAAACTATAATATCGAATTGTTTCAATAAATTAGTGGTTTTGGCAATATCAACTTCTTTGTTTTTATTCAATATGGAAAGTCATGGGAATTATATTTCTACAATGCCGGTCACTTTCACTGACACGGAATCAAGCTTAATTGTAACTAAGTTTGAATTATTTTTACTTTTTATTCAACCAGGATTTAAATTCAATTTATAATAACACCCTATGAACAACTGACAAGCAGACAAGGGATGAGTCACAGAAACATGAAATTTTCTAATTCTTGAATATTTGTTGAGAATGGAAATCACTATCCCAAACTGCAGTTGAAAAACCAAAGAGAATACCAGATTGGCAAACAGAGGGTAACGTAGCACACGTCTACTGGTCTGACATGAATTCAAAAAATGGCGGAAGGGCAACTGGTGTTCTTGGAAGGAAGTTGGCAACAATGGGGGACGTGATTTCGAGCTCACAATTTTTTGCAGAAGCGGCTGTCACGGGTTGCAACGTTTCCGGTCTGCTATTCATCAGTTTCCGGTTGTCTACTGCCTGCTAGGATTTGTTCATAATAATTCATAAGGGATTAAAATGTGGACCCTGAATGGGCATTGCAGTTTGAGACATAGACCTAAGGAGAATGATAATTATGATTCATGCTGTATGTTATGAATATTGTCACAGGTCACAGTCACAGCTGCGTAGTGTTGCTATAGTGAGGTCTACGTTATAATGGCAGTGGAGAAAGATAGGAGAAAAACGTTGTCGAACCTCTGTCTTGTCAATACCTTCTTTAAACTTCTTTGAGGAGAACCAGGTGAGTCATCCCCATAATACAAGATTGAGAGGTTTTGTTTACCCACATCACAGACTAAGCCTGCTGGAGAGTGGCCCGTTTAATATGGGAATGAAAATATTTAATTCAATCCCATCTCACATAAGAGAAATTGATGGCTTGAAGGAGTTCAAAAAATACTCAGGGAATTCCTTATTGGAGTATTAGCAAAGCTTGTGATAATTATTCAGATTTTAGAAATAGATTATTTAAGTGATTTATAGATATATCGAATATTTTATGCATATCTTTTTTATGGGAATATATTTTGTGTTTTTAGTCAGCATACAAATCGTAGAAATTTATTTTATCCTAGTTCATCTCGTGATATACAGTTTGAGCTGTTTTAATATCAGCAAATATTTAGCAGCACTTAAAATTATTGAATCGAGTGATATTAATCTTATTCAGAGCACTCAATATTTATCATCCTTTGATGATATTCATCTCATATACCAGAATAAATATATTAAGAAATTATATTAATAAGGTTCCAGTTATATCATATAAGGATCCAGAGAGCTTCCAGAACTGGCGTTGTAAGTTCTAAGGAATTTTGGAAGGGTATATTGGTGAATATTTGTATTCACGACGAGCGTTTTAAGAATCAACTAGAAACAACTATAGTTGGTCCTTATTATTCTCTAGTGGTACATGGTTACTGATAATCAGTCATCAAATATTCTTTTATTTTCCGTATTGGTATTCTTCAAGAACTTCATAGAAGCAGCGGTAAGAATTACCAATCATCGGTCGCTGAACCTTATGGTGATTATTTGTATTTATAAAATTCATGTTTCTACCACTGAGCTAGAGCTGAGGTTTGAACCCAGTAATTTTGCGAGCCGGACGGCCTTAATTTTTTGTGAATTTATTCGCAAAAGAGGAATTTAGAGACTGCTCTTATAAATATCAGAAACATCGTATTATCTGTGAAGGATTTACAATTAACAACTTCACAAGATTTATTGATAACATATGAACGGTTCATTCTCGTTTAAAATAATCAATTATATTTTATTAAGCAATAAATTATATTTTTTAATAATTTCATAATGAATTTACATAATAAGATGAAATATATTGTCAACTATTTATTAATTCTACATTGTTAAAAGACGATCTGGCAACTGAGCAAAGCGAGAAAGAAATGGCGCTATCACTTTTGTTGAATGAAAGACAAGGATAGCAATATCATTGCTAATCAAACTCTGCTATTATAACGTGGACCTCACTATACCATGCATAGAAGTTGTGCATTATTTTCTGAGGGTGATGCCCACATGAATGATGAAGAGTGATGAGTGGATCTAGAGCTTGAGGAGGGTTCCTCAGTATCAAAACATAGTGACCCTTTCTTGGAAAACAGACCTTGGTAAACCTTGAATAATCTATATTTGTTATAGATTTGATCAAGGTTTCATAAGTATTTTAAGTATTCTGAATACTTGAGTATTCATAAGTATTTTGAATAATAGATCAATATTTTCTTCAGATTTTGATAGATCCTATCATGGTTTCATAAGTATTCTAATAATGTTAAACTATTAAGGTAGGCGCACACAGATCGTCATCGGACGGATGGCACGCATCGGACGGATCGGACGATTAGATTTGATGCATTGTTTTCAATTATTGGAGTGCGCATACCTATCCGCATCCATATAGGTATGCGCACTCCAATTGAAAACAATGCTTCAAATCTAATCATCCGATCCGTCCGATCCGTGCCGTCCGTCCGATGACGATCCTTGTGCGTCTACCTTTATACTAAAGAAACAGAATGCAGATTATAACGGCCCGGTTGCACAAAAGACGGTTAAATTTCAATCGAGATTAAAATTCACAAAAAACAATCTGAGAAAACTTTTTCAGAAAAAAGTCTCTCTGATTGATTCTCGTGAAATTAACCACGATTAAGATCTAACCGGCTTTTGTGCAACTGGCACTAAATTTGAGAAAATAATCTGTTATTCGAAAGAGGACACTCAACTAATTATTATTGAAGCACAATACTTAACTAAGTTTTGAACAATTGGGAAGAGAAAAACATTTTCAAATACAGTAGTTGATAAAAGCATCTATTTTCATCCAAATAAAATTTCCTCCATCACTTATTAAAATCCAGGGCACTTAATTAAAAAGGTACTTTCTCCATCAATAAACTTCAGTGGATACTGAGGCTCATGCGCACGCTCATATTATGAAGTGCACTGGCTGTATAAAAACCCCAACTATACCATTCATTAACGTTATTGCTTCATCTAACAGTAATATTTTACTTACTATTTACACTAAACTTACAACACCATTTTTCAAAATAGAATCCACTAATAGCCTATTAATCTCTCTTCAATTTCAGTATATATCTTCATGATATACACACTAATTAGATAAGGTTTCCAATTTCAATCAGCAAGACCAGAAAATTAAACGAACCACTCTAAAAATTCGTCACACTAATGAGGCCATAACCTAACACGTGCGTAAAAGCAATGCTGTTCCACTCTCACTGCGTTGGGTGAGTTTTATAAATTTAAATCATGTCTTTTTAAGAAAGATAATGACCATCTTAATTGATTTCCACTTCTAATAAAAATAAATTACAGTATAATAAATCTTGGAGCTGGTGTCTTGCACAACCTTTCACGGTAGCTGCAGACACACCAGTCAAGCCGTATTATTAATGATGAATCAAGTATGAAGAGAGTTTGGCCCAGGCTCCAGATGGAGGATCACTTTTGCAAGGTATTCGAGGGTGTGAGTGTGTCAGTGTGAGTGTGATTTAGATACCATAGTGAGGTCCACGTTATAAAGGCAATATTTGATTAACATTGGTGTTGCTATATTTATCTTCGTATCATCTTTGTATTATCCTTCGTATCTTCCTTTAGTGAGATCCATGTTACTAGTAGTTCTGTGAACAGTAGACCTCACGCAGTATTCTCATCCACAAGTACCTGATGGAAATACAGCAATAGACTGGCTTCTCCACACATCTCTGTAATCACTTGTCAGCTGATTTATGATGAATAATTCTATAGTCTGATTTTTACTTTCCTTGCCCTATTACCATAGGAAAGGAAAGTATTGCTTTCCGAAAAAAATTAAGGTACCCCAATTTCTACATTTCTATACGTTTCAAGGTCCCCTGAGTCCGAAAAAGTGTGTGTGTGTGTGTGTGGTGTGTGTGTGTGTGTTGTGTGTGTGTGTGTGTGTGTGTGTGTGTGTGTGTGTGTGTGTGTGTGTGTGTGTGTGTGTTGTGTGTGTGTGTGTGGTGTGTGTGTGTGTGTGTGTGTGTGTGTGTGTGTGTGTGGTGTGTGTGTGTGTGTGTGTGTGTGTTGTGTGTGTGTGTGTGTGTGTGTGTGTGTGTGTGTGTGGTGTGTGTGTGTGTGGTGTGTGTGTGTGTGGTGTGTGTGTGTGTGTGTGTGAGTGTATGTGCGTCTGTGTACACGATATCTCATCTCTCAATTAACGGAATTACTTGAAATTTGAAACTTAAGGTCCTTACAATATAAGGATCCGACACGAACAATTTCGATCAAATTCAATCCGCCAATTCATGGCGGCTAAAATGGCGAAAATGTTGTCAAAAACAGGGTTTTTCGCAATTTTCTCGAAAACGGCTCCAACGATTTTGATTAAATTCATACCTGGAATAGTCATTGATGAGCTCTATCAATTGCCACAAGTCCCATATCTGTAAAAATTTCAGGAGCTCCGCCCCATCTATTATGCAAAGTTGGATTTCAGATTCCCAATTATCAGGCTTCAGATACAATTCGAACAAAAAAATTCGAGTGGAGAAGATTGAGCATAAGAATCTCTACAAATTATGTTGAGTAACATTTTCACCTAAAATTGAAATTAAGCTCGAATTTCGAGAAAATGTGATTATCCAATTGCAAACTGTTGGCAACTTTCTCTTAATGTTTATTCTTTTAAATCATTCACTATGAAGAGATGTCAGACCTCGTATATCTCCAGCGTTATTGTCCTGTCACCAGCTGACTTAGATCTTTGTTTATAAGTGGACTTGTGATGCGCGTGAACACTAGCGTCAGGTGATCAATTCTAATAACGACAAGAAAAGTTGTGTGAGTGCGCCACACCAGATTTTTACTCTATTGACGTATGAAGGAGGCTCCTTTTCCCTCTTATATTATCCTTGAAATGCAAAATTTCCAAAAACCTTGTATATCCGTCGACGCGCAATTAAAAAAGGAACATACCTGTCAAATTTCTTGAAAATCTATTACCGCGTTTCGCCGTAAATGCCAAACCGTCGACTTGAATCTTAGACCTCACTTCGCTCGGTCAATAATGGAAGTATTTGATAACCATGGGTGTTGCTATCCTCGTCTATCATTCGACAAACCAGATCACGCTATCCTTTTCTACCTGTGCAACGTTGCCACATCGTTTTCTGACAATATAGAAATATAACCAATTGATAAAACACTGAATATCGATTATGAGAATTTATTATTCAATCATTGAAAGATATAATTTCTTGACGAGTAAAATATAATTGATTATTTCAAACAAGAATGAACAGTTAATATTACACGACATGTACCGGTATCGGCTATCCTCTATAGAAGGCAGTGACAAGGCAAAGAATCGGCAACGCTGATTTCCTATCGTTCTCCACTGCCATTATAACGTGGACCTTTTTGTAGTTAATTATCAGTTATAAGATTGAAATGGCTGTAAATTAGACCATCCGTCTGACAGTGTTAAGCTTCCAATATTAATTGATGATCTTATCAATACGATGTATTTGAATTACATATTATATCTATAGACATGTGAGTAGTTTAATGTAGGTCAGCATAACGCGCTTCCTCAATAACAGGGGCCATGAATATTTATTACGTTTTGGACTTTCAATTTATTTTTAAGCAGCTTCAGATTTTTTATTATTTGTCAATCAAGTGGACTGATTGATTTCATATGTGGTTGGGAGGAAATTGATTGTTTGAAAGTATATGCATTTTTAAGGCTGTGCAAAGGCTAGATATAAACTTTCTACTGGTGATATTTTTCAAAGTTTTTCGATTTGTATAACATCAAGCTATCAGAATGAAAAAGTTTTCTCAGGAAAACATTTTTTTTCCGATCATTACTTTTTGAGATATGAGCGCCTGAAGTTTGAATTTTCGGGACAGAACATTTCAAATTCGGTAAGATATAAATCCATGAGATTTAGAGGATGAATTCTTCATGGTATTGTTGATCTAGTAAAACAAAAAGTTTCTGAAAATATAAATTTTTGAAAAACTTATTCAATTCACCAGAAATAACTTTACTAAAAGTTATTTTTGGCTATTTTTAGTAAATTGAACTATCTTAAAAATTGATATTTTCAGAAAATTTTTGTACCACTAGATCAACAATACCATGAAGCATCTATCCTCTAAATCTCACGGTTTTATCTCTTACCGAATTTGAAATGTTCTGTCCCAAAAATTTAAACTTAAGGCGCTCATATCTCAAAAAGTAGTCTAATGATCAGAAAAAAAATGTTTTCCTGAGAAAACTTTTTCATTTTGATAGCTTGATGATAATATACTGATCGAAAAACTTTGAAAAATATTACGAGTAGAAAGTCTATTTTCAACCTTTGCACAGCCTTAAGAGTCTATATCTCTTCAAACCTAATCGACAGTCTCTCAAGACGTCAAATTATCATGTTATAAACTGAAAATCACCAATAAATATCTGAATGGAGAGATTTATTTTTTGAGAGATCCAAGGTCTCTTCAGACCTAGCGTACCTAGAAACACGGGGGCCTTCCAATATCCCAATAAACACTGAAAATGTTTGGGAAAACAGTAATTATTTGTTTAACAAACAATGATTGCTTAACAGAAACCATTTTCACAGTGTAAACTACACGACGAGAAACTTAAGGGCACGCCACACCAAGCTCGCTACCGCGGCGGTAGCGAAGTTTTAAAAATCGCTAGCCATGTATTCAGGTTGATCGCGCCACACCGAGCTCGCTACCGCGGCGGTAGTACGGCGCACTACCACCTACGACCGCCTGCTAGGCGATTCAACAAAACTTCGCTGAGAGGTAGTACGGCGGACAAAGCGAGCTCAGTGTGGCGCACTCAACCTGAATACATGGCAGGCGATTCGAAGAGGTAGCGCATGCGCACAGAGTGATGACTCATTCGGCGTTCCTCCTTGCAGCACAACGCAACTAGTACGTCTCACTCACACACTGTAGTTGGACTCCCTCCCCCCACTACTAGACTCACTACTCGGAGACTACCGCTAGCGGACGTTTTTCGGTGTGGCGTGCTCAGCCGAGAAAACTACCACCAGCGGTACTACCTCGGCGGTACTGGCGAGCTTGGTGTGGCGAGTCCTTTAGTTGTCGAGGAAATGCAAAAATGAATAGATGGTTAAGTTATCTTAGTTGTAAGAGTATCATTATTATTAATTTTCTTTAAAAAGCCTCACACGGATCATCTCGGTGCTCATTATATTTTGTTTTAGATAGTTATTGTATTATTGAATATATAATATTTGTTTCCTTTTGCCCAATAAAATTGTAGGGAGAAGTAGATCTCCTCACAAGATTAGACAGAGCTCTCGTCTTGAAAGGGTGATAAAGTTTGTTATTGAATTGGTGAATGGAATGGAACACTCCGATGCTCGGGATGAATAAAGAGGGATCATGACAGAGATGGATAGAGAGTTGTATCTGGATAGAGATCCGAGGAGGCACCACTAGAGAGGTGGTGCATGGCACATGCATACATAATAAATTTAAATCTATCGGTGGCTGATAAACGACTAGACCAGAAGCTTGTAACTTGCTTAGACTGTGGCTTCCATGTAGCTTACCATGCTGAGAGTAAAGAGAGAGTGAGAGAGAGTGTGTGGCAGAGCAGGGGAGAAGAGATGAATAGAAAAGGGATAAGAATGATACAGCTTGGAAAAGCAAGAGATGGAAGCTATAGACGGAACATACCAACGGCAAGAGAGAAATTATTTTTAAAATACCGCTAGTTAGCTTCACCATAGAAACTCCCTATCCCTCCAATTCATCATTACTACCAGCTTCTGCCAAATACATTACTGCAACTGCGGTGCATACATTGCATTCTAATTACACCTCAAATACATTCATACTTCAACGGAGTTATTAATGTTATGGAATGATGAATGATTCAATTAATTTATTCTAAACGAGGATTTATGGTTCAATTCATTGCTAAATGCAACAACTATTCAATTATATCATGCTGTAAGTTGTGAGTGAAATAAATGTGGGAATAACAATGGAGTATAGGAGGTTCAGCTCTATCGACAGGTAACAGTTAATTTTACATTAGAACAGTAATAACTAATAAGTGGCTATATTATTGGGTAGGATAGGTGTCTAAGCTAGCTACTTTAAAATTAGCACATTATAGAATCGTACTATATTGAATACGATTACTGCTATGGATACTCTTGAATCTTGTCTACATTAATTTCTTAGTACATGTTTATCATGTTCGATAAATAGGGAAGGACTGTATGCCTAACTGAGGTGAATTCAGGAATTTCCCTGATGTATTTAGTATGTAGAGGGTATTTCTCCTCAATAAATTTTATTCTCACAATTTTTAATAAACAAACTAGAAATGTGACAGTTCTGAAGCCTACAAAAATGTATGAGTTTGGAGATATTGCATTGTTTGTTTCCAGATTTCAATCCATTGAAGAGAAAACGTGAGAAGAGATTGAAAAAGTTGAAGTTAAATTATAATTTTCATACTCGTATTTTATGCATCATTCATGTAGGCCTACAAGGTGCACCAGAGAAACTTACTTATTTCTAAAAAATTCCGCGCGGTGAATTGATTGTGTAGAGCGGCCGGAGGGGTCGTATCTGGAGCGAAAAGTTCCCAAATTTATCCTCCCTCAAGTAAGTAGTCATCATGCTCTGGTCTAGAGAGCAGCGGGCCTTCGCATTGTCGATCATTTGTTGTTGCTATGCAACGTGCCTTCCGCGCTCGATTTGTAATTTCTCCTTACAGACTTGTTCCTGGCCGTAATTCGATTCTGTCGTGGAAGTGTCACTAAACCCAGAAATTGACTTCAACGAACCATCAAAACTCCAGAAAATATCGAAAGAGTGAGGCAGCCAGTTGTGCGTTCTCCCCGGCGTTCGGCTCGCAAACACGCAGCAACTATGGCAATTTCTGACTCCACTGTTCGACGAACTTTCCATGAAGACCTTCGATTTCATCCCTATAAAGTGGCTGTTGTTCAAGAATTTACTGAACGCGATTTTGTTGCCGGTTAAAATTCATGTTATATGCCTGAAGACGCGATCATTTTTTCAGTGAGGAGGCTCATTTCCACATGTGTTTCCTCAATGTGATTTTTTTATAGGGTTATTTGAAATCCCTGGTTGATGTCGATCGACCACGGATCACAGCACGCCTCAAGAACAACATTCGCGACGCCATTGCCAACATACCGATTGATATACTGTAACGAGTGTATACAAATTTCAAAAATTGAGCTCATCAGTGTATGCAAAATGGGGGTCGCCATTGATCTGAAGTAATTTTCAAGACTCATGAAAATAAATTAGGAAATTGTATTTTCATATAAAAAAAGATTAAAACAATAACTGAAGTACTTTTGTTTTTATTGACCTATCATATAAGTAAGTTTCTCTGGCGCACCTTGTTATAAATACATTCTTAAGAAATTGTTCTGGTTGTTACACAATTATCAATCTTTAGTATAAAGATTTAGTAATAAAGATTGATAATTGTGTAACAACCAGAACAATTTCTTAAGAATGTATTTATAATTGAGTGGTAGAGACATAATTTTATTCAAGATCTACTACATAGCAACTTTATGAAAGAAACTAGAAAAGTACACTGGCGCTAAATGAAGTACACTATACGTTGATTCATTTGAAACTAAACATATTTCAAAGCCTTTAATTATTCCCCAATGAATCGTGAACGTTGTACCTACCATGGAATAAATAAGTACCCTTACATGCATGGATGGAATGAGACGTATGTTGTTCTTCCCTTTGTAGTTCATTATTTTGGTAGACAAGAGTAGCAAAAGCGACCTTTTTCGCTGAAATTACTAAAAATTCCGTTGGAATAAGAAACCAATCTGACAAATGTTTATGTAACCGACCTTTTTGCCAGCTAATGAACAAAGTTACTTGGGGTTATGGGTGGCCTAATCGTATTTGGACAGTGCTTGCCCGAAACCACTATTTAGCTCTCCAAAATTACATTTCACATTTCCGATTTCACCTTTGATTTTCAGCGGACCGGGTTTTGATTTATCTCTCTTTTCAATTAGGAAGAGCGCTCGCGGCTAGAGTAAGGTCCACGTTATAATGGCAGTGGAGAAAGATAGGAGAACAGCGTTGTCGATTCTCTGCCTTGCCAGTGCTTTCTATAGACGATAGCTGATACCGGTATATCTGATGTAATATTGAGTGTTGATACTCCTTTAAAAGTGATCAGTTATGTTTTATTGGTCAAGAAAATATAATTTTCAATGGTTGAATAATACATTTCCATAATATTCAATTATTAAATAATACATTTCCATAATATTGAGATTAAATATTTTGTGTATTATCTATATTTCACATTGTAAAAAAACAATAAGCCAAGTAGAGGAACTGAATATTTTGTGAATTATTCATATTTCTACATTGTTATAAATGATCTGGCAACGTTGCTCAGCTGGTAAAAGATAAAAGAGCTCGTTAAGAATATGCATTTTTCAATTTATTAAATAATACATTTTCATAATAGAGATTGAATATTTTGTGAATTATTTATATTTCTTCATTGTTTAAAAAGAATTGAGCATCGTTGCGGACCTGGAGAAAGGATAGCGCTATCTGCTTTGTTGAATGATAGACAAGGATAGCAACACCAATGTTAATCAAATACTGCCATTATAACGTGGACCTGACTGTAAGAAGTTCACAGGTTTCATCTGAACTTTGGCAACCCAGCAAGCAGTAAATAAGTCCAACAGTAAATAACGATTTAAGAAGCAACTCCTTCGACAGCCATATAATAAATGTTGAGAGATTGTATTTTCTAGTATCACCCGGGTGGGTCAATGTGATTCGATTTTCTCTATAGTGAAGTCTATGTTATAATGGCAGTATTCGATGAACATTGGTGTTGCTGTCCTAGTCTATCATTCGACAAAGCAGATGGCGCTATCCTTTTCCAGCTCTGCAACGTTGCTCAATTATTTTTAAACAATGAAGAAATATAAATAATTCACAAATTTGTGAATAACAAATAGTGAGTGGGTTTTTGATTTTGTATTCAAATTTTTTAAATAAGTGCAATATTTCTAAAGTTTTTAATTTATTGTGTTTCATTTAGAGTATAAAATCAACCTTCAAAATTTTAAATAATCATTTCTGGACCGAAAATCAAGTGACGAAGCAGTGTGTGACTATATAACCTTATCTTTTGGACAACATTAACATTTTATCAAAATTTGGAGAGAAATAGTACAGGCTTAGCCTAGTTTTTCCTCCAATGTCATAATTGAATTTATTATGATTATAGTATTTTATAAAATAAATAAAATAAAAGCAAAATATTCAATCTCTGTTATAAAAATGTATTACTTAATAATTGAAAAATACATATTCTTAACGAGCTCTTTTATCTTTTACCAGCTCTGCAACGTTGCCAGATCATTTATAACAATGTAGAAATATAAATAATTCACAAAATATTCAATCTCTATTATGATAATATATATTATTAACGAATAAAATGTAATTGATTATTTAAAACAAGAATGAACAGTTGATATTACATCGGATATGCCGGTATCAGCTATCGTCTATAGAAGGCAGTGGCAAGGCAGAGAATTGGCAACGCTGTTCCCATCTTTCTCCACTGCCATGATAACTTGAACTACAATATACTGTATGTTCAAATTGCACATGAACGGTGAGAGTACATTTGGCGCAGTTCAATTACTCTATGCATTCAAAGTAGTACTAGTTTCTATTATAATATGTTTTCGCTTTAAAATTTGATTAATGTTGACGCTGTACATAACAGAAAGCAACACTTCTGTTGAAATGAGTTTTGTATTTGCGTTCACTGGTCTCAGAGCGGGTTGTAAATTCGTCACTTCTCGTACAATCTTGATACAAAGACGCTAGAGAAGCAGTAGATACAAAGACGCTCATTAGCGATGCAAATTGCAAACATTCTGAATCGTCTCATTCAATTGGCCAGAGTTGAGAATGGCATTTCGAGCACGAGGGCACAGGCAGGACTGAATAGCATTGCTTGCAAAATATATTGGCACTATAAGTTGGCTGCCAGGCTTGCAGCAACGTTAGCTTCACTCAAAGTTCAAGCAATTTCAATTATTTACAAATTCAATTACTTGTATATTTTCACAAGTTGAATCCGGGACGTTCAATAACAGGTGTTTGTAGCTTATAGTGTTTCGACTTATTGATGGATTGATTGTTTATTGTTTCACTGCAGTTTAAGGCTATAGTGAGGTCCACGTTATAATGGCAGTGGAGAAAGATAGAAGAACAACGTTGCCGATCTTCACTGTCTTATCAATGCCTTCTATAGACGGTAGCTGATACAGGTTTATTGATGTAATATTAGCTGTTCATAATCATTTAAAATAATTAATTATATTTTATTAAGCAAGAAATTATATTTTTCAATAATTTCATAATGAATTTTCATAATTAAGATGGAATATTTTCCAAATAAATTCTACATTGTTAAAAGACGATCTGGCAATAGAGCAAAGCGAGAAAGAGATAGCGCTATACGCTTTGTTGAATGATAGACAAGGATAGCAATACCATTGCTAATGAAACACTGCCATTATAACGTGGACACACACACACATCGATTTTAGGACGTACAATGTTTCGTCGTCCTTATGAATTCTGTTAGATTAAACAGATTATGTTTGTCAAGTTTAGTTCAATCTGATGCAATTCATAAAGGCCCTTATACACGTACCGGCTAGCTTGTCAGTTTTGACTGAACAGTCCGCCTGTGACAGGCGGCCGTAGCGTGTGTATGGTCCGGCTGGATTGTCAGTTAAGACTGAACAGGCAGCCGGTGATCGAATGAAAACTTATCAGTTCAACCGGCTTGCCGGATGCTGTTTCAGTCAAAACTGAACGTGTATGTGGAGCTGCGTCAGGCCACCGGCCGAACTTCATTTGTATTTTCGAGTTGTTGCTAGTAGTATCGACCAATGACAGTATTTTCGTCTATTCTTAAGTAATTATTGTGCCAGTCTCTTGGAGTCGCCTTCAACTCTTTTAATAAATTCACGTGAGAATACGTGTCCGTCCTTCTTCATCAACCACCTTTTCGACCAACATTCACGTTTTATTCACAGTTTTTTGGTAACTGATGCTATTCAAAAACGGCGTAATTATCATCACTGGACATTTTAAACTATAAATATTCTTCAGAAAATGAACAACTACACAAAACTAAGAAAATCTAACAACAAAACTTCAACTTGAATACTAAAAACATTTAACGCACGAATAAATCATGTGTTTTGAAGCGCTTGCCGGACAGAATTGAACTGAACCTGAATGGGGTAGTCAGTCCAACAGGCCGCCGGTCACAGGCGGACTGTTCAGTCAAAACTGACAGGCTAGCCGGTACGTGTTTGGGGGCTTAAGGACGGCAAACAATCGTACGTCCAAAAAATCCATGTGTGTGTAAAGCCAGTTAAACTTGACAAACATGATCTGTTTAATCTAATAGGAATCATCTGGACGGCAAAAACATCGTACGTCCAAAAATCGATGTGTATGTAACTGGCTTAAATATCAATTGCGCTGTATATAATATATTTCGTAGAATAAGTACAATTATTCTTCAAATTATCAAATACAGTAGAAAAGTAAGTAAATTTGTATGACTCTTGTTGGTGGGGAGTCCCTTGCGGGAAGGTCCCAAGGATAGTATATAGTGAGTATAGTATATAGAATAGTATATACAGTATAAATGATACTATAACCATAGAGTAAAAAACTATATTATTAAGAGATTATATCTTTCATTCTTGGGAAGGGGACCTTCCAGGTGGGAGACCTCGCCTTACTAATATGAATCAAGCCGTCAATCTTGGACTGTCATACTTCAACCGCGACCAAAAGTTGATTTGAGGACTGCTGCTATTGCAAATATTGAGAAATCAACTAGTTATTTAGATCTTAGCAGAAGAAAATTCGATGAGTAAACTGTAAAAAAACTGTGCCCAGACCGGGAATCGAACCCGGTACCTCTCAGTTGCTAGCCGATTGGCTCCCCCCTTCGCTGCATTACTAAAGAAATCTGGTGTGGCGCACTCACACAACTTTCCTTGCCGTTATGAAAATTGATCACCTGACGATAGTGTTCACGCGCATCTCAAGTCTACTATTCAAAGATCTGAGCCAGCTGGTGACAGGACAATAACGCTGGATACACACGAGATCTGCTATCTCTTCATAGTGAATGATTTAATAGAATCAAACAGCTGCCAACAGTTTGCAATAATTGAATAATCACATTTTCTCAAATTTCAAGCTTATTTTCAATTCTAGGTGGAAATGTTACTGGACATAATTTGTTGAGATTTTCATGCTCAATCTTTTCTACTCGATATCTTTCCTTCAAATTAAATATATGAGACCTGGTTATTGGAAATCTAAAATCAAACTTTGCATAGATGGGGCAGAGCTCCTGAAATTTTTACAGATATAGGACTTGTAGCAGTTTATATAGCTTATCGATGACTATTTTAGGTAAAATTTGATCAAAATCGTTGGAGCCATATTCGAGAAAATCGCGAAAAACCTTGTTTTTGACAACATTTTCGCCATTTTAGCCGCCATCTTGAATTGCATTTGATCGAAATTGTTCTTGTCGGATCCTTAGAGTGTAAGGACCTTAAGTTCCAAATTTCAAGTCATTCCGTTAATAATTGGGAGATGAGATATCGTGTACACAGACGCACTTACACTCATACACACACACATACAGACCAATATCCAAAAACCACTTTTTCGGACTCAGGGGACCTTGTAACGTATAGAAATATAGAAATTGGGGTACCTTAATTTTTTTCGGAAAGCAATACTTTCCTTACCTATGGTAATAGGGCAAGGAAAGTGAAAATCAGATTATAGAATTATTCATCATAAATCAGATGACAAGTGATTACACAGATGTGTGGAGATGCCAGTCTATTGCTGTATTTCCATAAGGTCTATAGATTCAATCACGGTATATAGAAGACGGTAGGTCTCACGCGCATGTTTGTGCTAAATTTCCGGTGCAGCTGGCGTCATTTTATATCCAATCATCTGTTTTTAACAAATAAGTTTCATAAATTGCCAATGGGTGTTAAAAACTTCGGTTGGTGGCGATGACGTAATCTAGCTGGCTGGCTACTGCGCACAAACTTCGTGACCCCTACCGTTTTCGTCTAAATACCGTGGATTCAATCAGGTACTTGTGGATGAGAACACTGCGTGAGGTCTACTGTTCACAGAACTACTAGTATACATAAGGATACTATAACTATTCTTGGGAAGTTCCCACCTGGCCTGACTAATATATTTGAATCAAGCCGTCATTCTTGGACTGTCATACTTCAACCGGGACCGAAAGTTGATTTAAGGACTGCTGCTATTGTAAGTATTGAGAAATTAACTAGTTTTTTTAGATCTTAGCAAAAGAAATATCATTGAGTGAAAAAACTGTGCCCAGACCGGGAATCGAACCCGGTACCTCTCAGTTGCTAGCTGATTAGCTACCCCCTTCGCCTCATTACTGAAATAATATAATTGTTTATACTATTGTTTCTAATTCAATATTTACAATACTATATATTGTACTTATATACTATTGTTTCTAATTCAATATTTTCATGGGAGACTAAATGGTATTCCAAGATAAAACTGTGATTATTATAGTATTAAAATGCTCACCTGGCACCCACAACAAGTTGATCACGTGACACATCGAAAAGAATTTTCGAAAAGTGTGACACTCCGGGCTCTGAGAATCTCTTCGCCGTCAGCGTCAAATCTGAAACAAGAATGAAGTTTATAAGCATTTTTGGATTGAAAAATTTGAGCCCTCAAATTATCAGCTAATAATAATTATTGAGATAGAGAGAGATAAATAATAGAGTACACCTACTGTGATAAACAAGTACCCATAGTGAGGTCCACGTTATAATAGCAGACGAGAAAGATAGGAGAACAGTGTTGCCGATTCTCTGCCTTGTCACAACCTTCTACAAGGGATAACTGATAACGGTATACCTGATGTAATACTAGTAGTTCTGTGAACAGTAGACCTCACGCAGTATTCTCATCCACACGTACCTGGCAACGTTGCGGAACTGGTGAAGGATAGTGCTATCTGCTTTGTCGAATGATAGACAAGGATAGCAACACCATTTGAAATCAGAAACTGCCATTATAACGTGGACCTCGTTTTAGGCGTATTTGTACCGTAAATAAACAAGAGGAAAAATATGCCACGAAGGGGTCTGAAGCAAGAAAGACTAATATCACAAACACCAATATCAACTACTGGAGGTTCTGTGAACAGTAGACCTCACGCAGTATTCTCATCCACAAGTAGCTGATTGAAACTATAGACCTTAATGGAAATACAGCAATAGACTGGCTTCTCCACACATCTGTGTAATCACTTGTCAGCTGATTTATGATGAATAATTCTATAGTCTGATTTTTACTCTAATATTGGCGTATGAAGGAGGCTCCTTTTCCCTTTCATATCATCCTTGAAATGTAAAATTTCCAAAAACCTTGTATATACGTCGACGCGCAGTTAAAAAAGGAACATACCTGTCAAATTTCATGAAAATCTATTACCGCGATTCGCCGTAAATGCGCAGCATATAAACTTTTAAACATCAAGAGAAATGCCAAACCGTCGACTTGAATCAATGTACAATTAACTTTTGATCGAACTTCGCTTGATCAATTAACTGTTCATTCTTGTTTAGATAATCAATTATTTTTTATTTGTCAAGAACATATATATTCCAATATTATGGATTACAGATTTCCATAATTTATTGAAATTAAATGTTATGTGCTATAGTGAGGTCCACGTTATAATGGCAGTGGAGAAAGATAGGAGAACAACGTTGCCGATCCTCCGTCTTGTCAATGCCTTCTATAGATGGTAGCTGATACAGATTTATTGACGATTTATTTATTTATTGACAGATTAACTGTTCATTCTCGTTTAAATTAATCGATTATATTTTATTAAGCAGGAAATTATATTTTTCAATAATTTCATAATGAATTTTCATGATTAAGATGAAATATTTTGTTAATTAATTATTAATTCTACTTTGTTAAAAGACGATCTGGCAACAGAGCAAAGCGAGAAAGAGATAGCGCTATCCGCTTAGTTGAATGATAGACAAGGATATCAATAATATTATAACGTGGATCTCACTATAGTCAATAATTATATTTCTACATTGTTAAACGATCTGGCAACGTTGAGGAGATGGTGAAGGATAGTGCTATCTGCTTTGTCGAATGATAGACAAGGATATCAACACCAATTGTAATCAGAAAATTGCCATTATAACGTGGACCACATTTTAGGCGTATCTGTAGTAGATACCGTAATAGTCCAGTCACTATATACATTGGTGCATATTTCAATATACAAAAAATGACCAATTTCTATATTCTACATTGTGTCAAAAGTTATAAGTGTTTGAAATTTTGATCCTTGAGGTGTCCTTAAGCGCGCCTCTCCACTAGGAAATACTGAAATGAAGTGCATCTAACGGGTGATTCTCATAGAACCTAATCTCATGAACTTATGTCATTGTGCGAAATATCAATGTGGGGACAATGTAGCTGGTGATGATGGTTGAAGCTGAAAATTAGGTGTTTTTCACAATACAAGGAGCATTGTTGTCAGGTGTACCTGGAAATCTATATGAGATAGAGCGCTCTACCTGATCTCAGATTGTAGAGCACAAAAATACGTCCAGAGGGATTTTGAATTATACATCTAAATGGTAACAATCAGAAGATATAGTTGATCAAAAACTAAAATTCATCTAAATTGATTTTTTCTTCAAATTCCACTCATTTTTGAAAAATCATAACTCAGTACTCATTGGAGATAGAGAGTTCCGAATGATCTCATTTTATACAGAATTTTATAACCTAAAAAAAGGCAAGATCAAATTTTTCTGTCCGATTACGAGATTTGGCAGAAATAGCTGAAAACTGGAAAATGAGCCGGAAATACGAGGTTTTTGGGCCACCTGTATCTAGCAGAAGGAAATTTTGCATGAAGAAATTGGTTCTGGACTTCTCTTATGTACCCAAATAATATATAGGAAAATCAGAACTACAATATAAATTGCAAGCACACCCACTTTTTCATGTCTATATTGACTGGACTAAACAAGAAGAAAAATATGCCCTGAAGGGGTCTGAAGCAAGAAAGACACATATCACAAACACCAATATCAACTATAAACAAATATTGGTCGATTCGTCCCACTGCTGATGGGACTAAAATACTTCCAGTTCCAAACCGGACGGTCATTTTGAACCTGTTAGTTAATATACCAGTTTCTATTTTATGCAAAATCCACCAGGCTACCCAGAAATTAGGGAAAGCGAGCACGTATTACATGCTGAATAATTCATAGAGATCTTGCGATTAGGGAGACGAATCCGATGCAATTAGTATTGACGGAATGACTACATTCGTATCTTCGAAAACCTGTACTCATAAACGTGATTGATAAATTAATGGAGGAATGAGCAAATAGACAAGAGCTGATGAATAAATTAACAGTATAGAGTTGATTGATTGTTAGGTTGGCAACTGTTGGTGGGGTATCTCATCATCACCTGTATGAATATTTCAATATTTCGATAACTTGACCGCTCCTCATAAATAATGCAAGGCGTTAAAGTTTAAACTAATTGAATTCACGACTTAGATAGGTAAACGATGCCATTTGCATGGAAATCCTTCGTCTTATCAGTCAGTCATGCATTGACTCTTTGAAAAGTACAGTTTAGATTATATTTTATTACTTTCTGCAAAAGTGCCAATGAATAAGAGGCAGACTGCTCATCGATTGAGAACCTGCGCACAAAATTAAAACTGGTATTCCAAATCGGAATGCAAAAATTTATTGCCAACCTACTTGATAAGATTGGAAAATAATTGAACTAAATGCTCAGAGATCCAAGAGAATTTTATGGGTTTGTTCTCACGTTTTTTATTGTTTGTTGTTTTTTAAAGGTTGTTGAGGATAGGCTTGATTGAATTGGGTCAGTAATACCATAGAGAAACAATAGCGTAAGTATATTAGTAAGTATATAAGTATATTGTGATCTTTAACAGATAACTGATATCTCAAGCCGACTGCTGTCGACTATTGTCAATTTTTACTGTTTTGTTGGGGTGATAGTGTATGAACGGCACAATTTGAGAGACTACCAGCGTCACACAGCTGCAAAGGAAAGAACTACCTGAACTATCGTCTTGGGATAACAGTAAAAGTTGCGACATAAACGCCCTATACCATGGGATATCTACTAATGCTATCGTTTCTCTATGGTAATACCAAGTCAGTCATCAAAATAGCACTGTAATTCATTATTGTTATAGTGAGGTCCACTTTATAATTAAACATTTTCTGTTCATTTCTTCTCGATAAAGCTGAGAAAGCGCAAACAAAACGCTGGAAAAATGCAGATTTTGGGCGTATCTTTGACGTTATTTCAAATTCCTTCAAACACAACATTATTACACCCCAGCTGAGCATCTGTAGTGAATTTGAACATTTTCTGTTCATTTGTTCTCGATAAAGCTGAGAAAGCGCAAAAAAACGCTGGAGAAACGCAGATTTTGGGCGTATCTTTGGCGGTATTTCAAATTTCTTCTAACACAACATTATTACACCCTAGCTGAGCTTCTGTATTAAATTTGAACAATTTCTGTCCATTTGTTCTCGATAAAGCTGAAAAAACGCTGGAAAAACGCAGATTTTTTTTATTTAGAAATTTTTCCAAATCCGTTCTTAGTGCGCCTCTAAAGGGCCAACTGAACATACCTACCAAATTCGAACGTTTTTGGTCCGGTAGATTTTTAGTTCTGCAAGTGAGTGAGTCAGTCAGTCAGTGAGTGAGTGAGTGAGTGTCATTTCGCTTTTATATATATATATATATATAATATATATATATATATATATATATATATAATATATATATATATATAGATAATAAAGAGCACAAGAAACCCTAGATACGTAAAATAGTGGTTTATCAATTTAATAAACAGGTTCCTCTGAAAAGTTTGAAAAACCGCCAAATCAATTTAATTTTTTGTATAATCAAATTCCAAAAAAAAACCTTTAAATTTAAATAATAGGGTATCTAATCCTAGTTTAAACCCAAAATTTTGGAAAACGGTGATCTCATCATTACACAATATTATAAGAACTCTAAAATTTTTCTCTCGTCTCTTGATTGACAGTCTAGCAAAGTTAATAATGGTATCACAACAGAATTGGAGATAGTCACACAAGTGACTTTATTCAGCAACATTCCATGCACCGTGGGTAAGTAGATAGGAGTCGCTTTCACAAGCATCGCTGATTGATGCGATTTTATGTGATCACTCACGATATGAGAAAATCTTACGAGGCAAAGATTGGAAACTAAAAAAGCAACAACGATAGAGCGTCACAACGAACGATACGAGCGACAATAGCGTAAAGCGAAGTTGCCGCTAAACGGTTGACTATAAAAATCATAACGGTGATCTCATTAGCTCGCGTTCACTATTAGTGAGGTTCAAGTTATAATGACAGTGTGAATACCAGCGACGCCGATTCCCTGCCTTGTCACTGCTTTCTATCAAATACAAACTAGTAGTTCTGTGAACAGTAGACCTCCTGCTCAGTAAGTTACATTGGCGTGTTGTTATGTTTTCTCAAAAATAAATGAATAATTTATCAAATTAAAATGTCTAGAAAAAATCCTAAATAAATATAGAGCATTCTGTCCTATCGTCCCGTGACGTGTCGTCCCGGAATGTGAGTGTGAGCGCTGTTATCAGATCTGGCTGCAACTGTCTACAACGTTGATGGAAAGATACAATTTTCAAGATGTTCGATGTTTTTGAACGGGTAGTATTATAGTCCACTAGACAGCTGATTTATGATGAATAATTCTATATTCTGATTTTACTTTCCTTGCCCTATTACCATAGGTAAGGAAAGTATTGCTTTCCGAAAAAAATTAAGGTACCCCAATTTCTAAATTTCTATACGTTTCAAGGTCCCCTGAGTCCAAAAAACTGGTTTACGGTAATATTGGCGTATGAAGGAGGCTCCTTTTTTCTTTAATATTATCCTTGAAATGCAACTTTCCAAAAACCTTGTATATACGTCGACGCGCAATTTAAAAATGAACATACTTGTCAAATTTCATGAAAATCTATTACCGCGTTTCGCCGTAAATGCGCAACATAAAAACATTTAAACATTAAGAGAAATGCCAAACGTCAACTTGGATCTTAGACCTCACTTCGCTCGGTCAATAAATAGGTTGAACAATATATTTACTCTATGCTCCTATAGAGGATAGCTAAAACCGGTATATCATAGCCACCTCACGGCTTTGGGTATATCCGATGTAATATCAACTGTTCATTCTTGAATAATGCTCATCTATTTCACTATCCATGACGAACTGCAAGTTAATAATCCGTTTTGAACGATTTTCGACGACAGTCTAATCTGTCTAATTACAATCAATCAAACTGTATAGTGTCGTCGAAAACAGTTCAAAACAGATTGTTCATTCTAGTTTACAATAATCGACTATAAAAAAATAGAAAAAATATGTTTCAATGATTGAATAATACATTTTTGAAATTGATATTAAACATTTTGTTAATTGATTGTATTTATACAATGTTAAAAACCGATATGGCAACGTTGCGGAGCTAGATATGGATGATGCTATCTACTTTGTTGAATGATAGACAAGGATAGCAACACAATGTTAATAAAATACTGCCATTATAAAGTGGGCCTCACTATAGGAAGATGATGCGAAGATGATACAAAGATGATAGACAAGGATAGCAACACCAATGTTAAACAAATGCTGCCATTATAAAATGGACCTTAAAGGTGATACAAGGATGATAGACAAGGATAGCAACAAAAATAATAATCAAATACTGTCATTACAACATGGACCACACTATCCTATACTATTAAACGAGCAACTTCTGTTTATATGTTTAGATGTTTGGATATTCAGATGTTTAGATGTTTATATATCTGTATTTCACCGGATCTCGAAAAAGGCTTTAACGATTCTCACAAAATTCAGAACATAGTAGGTTTATAATATAAATATTCGATTGCACTAGGTCTCATCCCTGGGAAAACTCGCTGAAGGACATTAAAAGGATAATTATTATTCATCCTTGGAAAAACAGCTGATAACAATCATTTCGTCGTCTGTTGGCGATGGAAGTGAGTGAGCGAGTTCATGTGTGTCTGGGACAGTGTCAAAATTATGACTCATCTGTTGAACTTTTGTAATCATTCAATCAGTTACATAGTGCCGGTTGCAAAAAAGCTGGTTTATCTTCAATCCTGATCGATTCCAGTAGATCCATCTTTTTGAAATGGTCTTCACTGATTTGGTTCACGTGAAATAATCAGGATTAAAATTTTACCGGCTTTTGTGCGTCTGGGCCTTTGTGAGGGAAATTTTTGCATTCATCAGGGGATTAATCTCAATTTACTGTGATTAGATAGAACATTTCTGTATGAATGTTATTATAATTTCTTCTTTCGTAATAAATGTTTTATGCTTTTGTACTCCAGGGCGAAGCTCGGTCCCCGATATTAGGAAGATGATACAAGGATCTGGCAACAGAGCAAAGCGAGAAAGAGATAGCGCTATCCGCTCTGTTGGATGATAGACAAGGATAGTAATACCAATGTTAATCAAATACTGTCATTACAACGTGGACCTCACTATATCGTGCAGTTGTTGAGATGTTCCATAACCATCTGCGACGATTATTTAGTTGACTCGCCACTATTTTCCACGAGAAAAATAACATTGCAAAAAAGTGTAGAGGTGAGGAAGAGGATGATAGTAATCTTCAGAACGACAAATAGGAAGAGAGATGGAGAGAGTGATGGGTTAGGGAAGGACAGAGAAAGAGAAACCACAGAGTAGTGGGTAGGAAGAGAGAGGGAAAGATAAGTGAGAGAGTAATGGGTAGGAAGAAAGAGGGAAAGAGAAATGAGAGAGTTGTGGCTAGAAAGAGAGAAAGACAGAGAAATGAGAGAGTAGTTGGTAATTGTGGTTGATGAGAAATAAGGCGGACAATAGCTCTGGATAAAAGTAAACATCGTTTTGTGTTGAACTATAAGCATGCGATTTATGTGGATAAGAAATGAGCACGAGTCTAGTGTTTATACGACACTCGTCTAACATGGTAAGAGGGTGCTACAAAATAAAACAAGCATTCATCTAGCATAGCATGAAAAATACTCTGTACAAAGAAAGATAACTAGAATACATTTCTAGGTACAAAGTGATCTCAAAGTTTATCTTGAATTGAGATAAATTCATTGGGTTACATTCACTTCTTCAATATATCAGTTGATCAAGAATCAGCATGGGCAGGCAACTTCAGGACGTCAAGTTTTCAGTTCGTCGAGTTCCTGTTGCTTTCAGAAAGTCCACTGGATACAGTATCAGTTATTCAATTCTTTAATCAGGAAAAGATTCTGAATATATTCTAACAGTATATTGCCATTAAGGCTGTGCAAAGGGTAAAAATACGCGAGATATTTTTCAAAGTTTTTCGATTTGTATATCATCAAGCTATCAAAAGGAAAAAGTTTTCTCAGGAAAACATTTTCTTCTGATCATTACTTTTTGAGATTAGCGCCGAAAGTTTAAATTTTTGGGACATAACATTTCAAATTCGGTAAGAGATAAATCCATGAGATTTAGAGGATAGATTCTTCATGGTATTGTTGATCTAGTAAAATAAAAATTTTCTGAAAATATCATTTTTTGAGATAGTTATTCAATTTACCAGAATTATCTCAACTAAAAGTTATTTTTAGTTAATTGAATAACTATCTTAAAAACATATATTTTCAGAAATTTTTTGTTTAACTTTTGGTTGAGTTATTTTTGGTAAATTGAATAACTTTTCCAAAAATTGATATTTTCAGAAAATGCTTAATTAACTAGATCAACAATACCATGAAGAATCCATCCTCTAAATCTGATGTATTTATATCTTACTGAATTTGAAATGTTCTGTCCCGAAAATTTAAACTTTAGGCGCACATATCTCAAAAAGTAATGATAGGAAAAAATGTTTTCGTGAGAAAACTTTCTCATTTTGATAGCTTGATGATATGCAAATCGAAAGACTTTGAAAAATATCACGAGTAGAGAGTTTATTTTTAGCCTTTGCACAGCCTTAAAATATGAAAAGCATACCCTTTCCCTAGCTTAACCTCCAACTGACTTCTCTCTAACTTAGTGTGTAACCGTGTAGCTGACTGTGAATCAGGCTGCAACGAAAACTTGATGCCGTGAAATTTGACAAACTGAATGACTCAAATTCACATTTGTTTCAGTATCCCAATTGATTATCAAAATAGGTAATAATAAACTTATCTATAGCTGTTTCTGAATTATAACTGAACTAGCCGTCAGGCTCGATTCGCTCGCCATATCCGTCAAGCCCCGACTGGACCCCCGACTGGATCGTCCAAAAATGAGATCAGCGGGCTCGCTTCGCTCGCCTGCATGTAGACCTCAGCGGGACCTCTGTACTGAATTTGCACGTATTATGTCAATTTGATCTCGAAAAACACCTTTTACTATATCGGCGTATCTTTGGCGAACAAAATTCTTCCACCTCAGCTAAACCTGTGTACTGAATTTAATATATTTCCATCAATTATTGAAAAAGGTGAGGAAACGCAGAAAAGCTGAGAAAACGCTAATTTTGGCTAATTGGATAAATTGGTATTTAGGAGGTCCTGGATAAATGCATTTCAATCTTCAACTTGGTGCCAACCTAACAAAGTCAACTCGACTTAATGCCAACCTGACAATTTTTTAAATTTAGTTACCAGAACAACTGTTTCGAAGAGGTACTCTCTCTAGATTATAGTTCTATATTAACATAAATGGTATGGAGATTTCAATTATAATTTTAAGATATTGGAGATTTATATTTTAAGATATTAAGAAGAATATACGTGCTAGAAGAACTTTAAACCCTTAAAAACCACCCTTAGAGTTAAAATATCGCCAAAAGATTTCTTAGTGCGCCTCTAAAGGGCCAACTAAACATACCTACCAAATTTGAACGTTTTTGGTCCAGTAGATTTTTAGTTCTGCGAGTGAGTGAGTGAGTCAGTCAGTGAGTGAATGCCATTTCGCTTTTATATATATATAGAAGATTAGTAGTACTACTATAATTAGGTACTCGATGAACTGAGAACTGAGACCCTCCAATTTACTGCCTCTGATGTTTGTTAACCGAAGCTGAGGTGAATGTTTAGTCTGAAATTGTCATTGTGACGGAAATTATTAGTATCTTGTATGGGAAGCATATCTTCAATAAAAGCCTGAAAATATAAATTTTGCCCTGTATTTAAAATGTTTCAGTATTTCAACTATTCGTTATCCGTGTTTATTATTAGAATTATCAAAACATTCCGAATAATACCAACATATTGTCATTTAAAAGAAAAAACCCTATCATTTCAACCCACTATTTTACCTTTTAACATAATTTTAAAAAAAACTTTCAGGATATGTTCATCCAACCTTCAAGTAAAGATGAAATCTAGAGGAACTGAGACTATCTCGTCGAAATAGGTACTTGATGAACTGAGAACTTGACGAACTGGGACTCTTCAAATGTTTGATTGATTTGCTGCCTTTATTTAAAACCTAGGATGGCGAAAGCCGGCCCTCCAATACAATTCTAAGGCCCGGTTGCACAACAGCCGGTTAAATTTTAACCGTGATTAATTCCACGAGAACCAATCAGAGATGCTGTCTTTTCAAAAACGCCTTCTTTGATTGGTTCTCGTGAAAATTAATCACGGTTAAAATTTAACCGGCTGTTGTACAGCCGGGCCTTAGGCAATTCCAATGTTGATGTTTTTAAACCACAAATGAGATACAAGCATAGAGAAACAATAGCATAGGTAGATATCCCATGGTATAGGGCGTTTATGTCGCAACTTTTTCTGTTATCTCAAGCCGATAGTCCACGTAGTTCTTTCCCATAAAGCTATGTGACGCTGGCAGTCTCTCATATTGTACCGTTCATACAATCTCACCCCAACAAAACAGTAAAACTCTACAATAATCAACAGTAATCGGCTTGAGATAACAGTAAAAGTTGCGACATAAACGCCCTAAACCATGGGATATCTACTTACGCTATTATTTATCTATGATACAAATCAAATCAAATCAATTTATTGTCATTCTTTTTTTTACAAACAAGTGAAACAAAAACATTCTTATAATGTTATAACTAATTATAATCTAAACTAATTTAAAAACATATTCAACGAATGTTTTCTTTTATTTTAATATTGAAATAATGGGCTCTCCCAGAAAAGCTAATGCTTGAGCTCTGGAAGAGAGTTCAAAAATGTTAAAGGTAATTATAAAATGTTAAGGTTAAATGTAAGTATGGATGTCTAAGACAATTTAATTGGTACCAGAAGAAACAATATGCGATATAAACACTAGAATATAAATGTATGTACAATATAACAATGTAAGCACTAGAACAAAAATTCAATTAATCTTCTGAAATCTCAAGTCCGAAGTAAACTTTCCTACATACCCACTCTCTTATTTCATAAATTAAACACTTAGTAATTCTATTTAGAATGAATTTTTCAGGTATACAAGTTTATACAATGTTCATTTCAAGTTTAAAATTGTAATTTTGAATGAAATGATTGGTACTGTATCTTATTTGAGGAGCACAGTTACAACAAACCAGTTTGAATAAGACATATTGATCAGGATAAAACTATGAAGACTGTATGTTTGAAACTAAGTGCATGATCAAAAAAAAATCAATTTTTTCAGCTCGAAATCTGCCTGGGAGACTAGAAGAAGACTAGAGGCGTAGGTCAGCACAGTGAGTGTCTACAGTGGGAGACTGTTGACGAGATGCCAAGAGTGTGCAGGCATCTGCAATCTGCAACCTTTTTTATAATATGGCTTGCACATGTGTGCTGTGCCAATGCTGTCAGGGTGCACTCTCACAGAGAAAGGAAGAGGAGGAAAAGACCTTCCAGATGGACAGAGAGAGAGAGAGAGAGAGAGAGAGAGAGAGAGAGAGAGAGAGAGCGAGAGAGAGAGAAAAAAAGAAAGGGAGAGAGAGTGAATGAGAAGGAAAGAGTAAGAGAGAGAGATAGTGGATAGATTTTATTTTTCAATTGTTACTAGGCTTGTCGCCTATGGTAGGTAACATGGTTACAATAATGAGAGAGAGAGAGAGAGAGAAAGAAAGAGAGAGAGAGAGAGTGAGTGAGAATGAAAGAGTGAGAGAGAGAGAGATAGATGGATGGATAGATTTTATTTTTCAATTGTAGGCCTGTCGCCTATGGTAACATGGTTACAATAATGAGAGAGAGAGAGTGTGTGAGAGAGAGTGTGAGTGTGTGAAATGAGTGCATAACAATATACACAGATGGTCACCTAAGCACAAAAAACGCTACATACATATACAGATATTTTGTGGTCCTCTAAGCACAGGATACTCAACATTTATAGAAATAGTGAGGTCCACGTTATAATGGCAGTGTTTGATTAGCAATGGTATTGCTATCCTTGTCTACCATTCAACAAAGCAGATAGCGCTATCTCTTTCTTGCTTTGTCCTGTTGCCAGATCGTCTTTTAACAATTTAGAATTAATTATTAATTAACAAAGTATTTCATCTAAATTAAGAAATTATTGAAAAATATAATTTCTTGCTTGATAAAATGTTATTGATTATTTTAAACTATGATGAACAGTTGATATTACATCAATAAACCTGTATCAGCTACTGTCTATAGAAAGCATTGACAGCCCTCAGGATCGGCAACATTGTTCTCCTATCTTTCTCCACTGCCATTATAACGTGAACCTCACTATAGATATAGTTGTGGTCCTCTAAGCACAGAAGATGTCACATATATATTGTGGTTAACGTTATAATGGCAGTGGAGAAAGATAGCAGAAGTGTTCATTCTCGTTTAAAATAATCAATTATATTTTATTAAGCAAGAAATTATATTTTTCAATAAATTAATAATGAATTTTCATAATTAAGATGTAATATTTTGTTAATTAATTATTATTAATTCCACATTGTTAGAAGCCGATCTAGCGTGAGAGAGATAGAGCTATTTGCTCTGTTGAATGATAAACAAGGATAACAATACCATTGCTAATCAAACACTGCCATTATAACGTGGACCTCACTATAGCCAGGGTGCACTCTCACAGAGAAAGGAGAAGGAGGGGAAAACCTTCCAGATGGACAGAGAGAGCAATAAGTGCAGAACAATATAAACAGATATAGTTGTGGTCCCTTGAGTGCAGGATACGCCACATATACAGATATAGTTGTGGTCCTCCAAGCACCGAAGATGCCACATATACAGATTATATTTGTCCTACCCTACCCTAACCACAGAATACGCCACAAAATATACAGATATAGTTGTGACCACCTAAGTGCAGAATACGCCACATCTACAGATATAGTTTTGTAATCCCCTAAGACACTTGTATAGAGGACTGCTCCTGTACAAAAATGGAAACTTGTCACTGCTGGTTCCAATCGTGCACTCACTCCTTCTTGGGACAAGCCACGCTAAATGCTTTCTTCTGTACGATTCCCAGTCTTATCTGTGCCACGCCGCCATATGTCTGCGTGTTTTCGCTCTGGCACCATCATTATCCCCTGGACCCTGGACCAGCTAGACTGCTTTATGACAGCACTATCTTGCAACATCCGAATTACTAGACGACCACCAGATTTATGCTCTGCTCTGTCCACCGTTAAAACGTTGACTATTACTGATTTACATCTTCTTTCATTTCGGCATGCTGGTCTCTACCGCTTGGCACGTCTGCTTTATAATGGGTGTATAAATGTATTCTATACTGAGGTTACCGTAAGTTATACAGCTTCATACCAAGTTGTTTCACGAAACAGGAAAAAACCTTTGACAAGTATTTAAATACACATTTAAAATACATATGGGACGAACTCTCAAGAATAAATGAATACACATTCAAAATACAAATATTCGTATTTGGTTCAAGGCATTGAACTCTGGGGTAACACCAGTAGAACAAATTTAAATAAAATTTTTCTCATACAGAAGAAAGCTGTTAGATGCCTTGCTGGACTTGATTTTGGTCAATCTTGTAGAGAAGCTTTCGAACTCAGGGTATTCTGACTGGGCCTTGCATCTATATTTATCAATAACTCTTGCTAACATAATATGATAATAAAGAAAAGTTTTTAACAAACTCACAGGTTCACCAACACAATACTAGAGGCAAGGGTAATTTGTGTGTTGTCTCACATAAGTTAAGGCTTTTTGAGAAGAAGCCTAGTTACATGGGAGACAAGCTCTTTAATCATCTGCCATCTGCAATCAAGTGTAGAAGTCGCAGATATTTCAAAAAAGATGTATTTTATTTTTTGGTAAAAGGGGCATTTCATAGTGTTGACGAGTTCTTTGATAATGGAACCTTACATAATATAAGAGATTACTCATACTAAACATGATGTAGTGGCATACTGTACGGCATATATGTTTTATGTTCTATGTTTCAATTTTATTTTTGACAATACACTACTTGATACAATTAACTTTTTGTACAACAATGTGTAAATAAAGATTTTGGAAAAATACAGATATAGTCAGCTGATTAAAAGTTAATTGCTCATGTTCGCGGCGCGTATATCTGTACGAACCTTTACATTCTGAATTTGGCCAGATGTTCAGCACTGTTCACAGAAATTTCAACTTCCTCAACTTATAATCGTTCTCATTGCAATTTACCTAGAATTTCTATATAATCCAGTGAAAAATGACGATATTCCATTTGTTCTCTGCAACATGAAGTTTTCTAAAGTTGCGTCTTATCTCTTTCTAATAGAGTTACAGTTACTATCATCATTGTGATAATTTTCTCTGGTTTCATTACAATATTGTTGAAGTAATTTATGACCAAATCCTTATTCTACGTTTTAGCCCTGTGGTCACAGTGCTTTACGGTAATTTCAAACCATAACATTATCTCATGTGTCAGACTTTATAGTAAGTGTTATAGTTGAGCAGTCATGGATTGGAATTTGCCATGTTATTGCTCTGAGGTTATTGGTAAATAGTAACATACTCTCTGCATTGTAGAAACATGTTGAGAAGCGGTGAAAAGAAAATTTACGGAGCAAATTATCGGAACGCGACAATCCAGTCGAAGTCACCTTCTAGTTGACCTGAGTTAGAAAATGAGTTCATGTGAAATTCGCAATTCGCAATTCCATTTGCGAAAATAAAGTGAACGGCGAGCGCTCCAAGCCAATAATGTCAAAGAAATATTATTATTGGATAATATTGGAAATCACAGAGCGTAGCAGCTCGGTATAAACTAGATACGATGTCTTCTATCTAGAATAAAAAATATCTAGTGAGGTCCACGTTATAATGGCAGTATTTGATAAACATTGGTGTTGCTATCCTTGTATATCAATATCGGGGACCGAGCTTCGCTTTGGAGTACAAAAGCATAAAAAATTAATTACGAAAGAAGAAATCATAATAACATTCATACAGAAATGATCTATCTAATCACAGTAAATTGAGATTAATTCCCAGAAGAATACAAAAATTTCCATCACAAAGGCCCAGTTGCACAAAAGCCGGTTAAATTTTAATCCTGATTAACTTCACGTGAACTAAATCAGAGAAGACCATTTCAAAAAGATGGATCTACTGGAATTAATCAGGATTGAAAATAGCCCGGCTATTTTGCAACCGGCACTAAGGAGTACCTGATTGAATAATTACAAAAGTTCAAGAGCTGCGTCATAATTTTGACACAGTCCCACACACATGAACTCGCTCACTCACCTCCATCACCAACAGACGACGAAATAATTATTATCAGCTGTTTTCCCAAGGATGAATAATAATTTTAATGTCCTTCAGCGAGTTTTCCCAGGGTCCTAGTGCAATCGAATCTTTATATTATAAACCTACTATGTTCTGAATTTCGTGAGAATCGTTAGAGCTGTTTTCGAGGTCCGGTGAAATACAAACATATAAACATCTAAACATATAAAGAGAAGTTGCTCGTTTAATAGTATAGGATATACTGAATATTTTATTCTTCTATTCGATCAAACAGATTACAATACTGGAAAGAAAAAACAGTCTGAGAAAAGAAAATATTCAATGTATCATCTATACTCCGTACAAAATTACTTCAGACTTGGAGGAATTTGCGGCTCAGAGAAATGGAGAGAGATCAGCCAATTACAGTGATACGCTGGCCGGTTCAAAACGGCAACATAGCCGCCGTTGTATCCCTGCCGCTGTATGCCTTCTCTGCTGCGCATGTCTATCCCAAGTAAGAAGTAATTTTTAAAGAGTATAATATTCAACAGATGAATCGTCTGATTTCTTAAAGAAAAATTTGACTAAAAGGTACTGCTCTAGAAAATATGAAAAGTAGCCTACTAACTTGAAACAATGGATATATTCAGCTACAGATTCATAATTTATCAATTGAGAGAATTGAAATATTCACCACAAGGTTTTGTAAAGCACAACAATAAAAAGCAAGTGTTTGTAATTCTGATAGGGTCACTGTGGTGAGTAGCTAATCCATTATCTTCATAGTCATTGCTGATCCTAGATTCAAATATTTTACATGCCGTATATCACCTAACAAACAAAAACTTCTTAATAAGTAGACTAATATTCCCTAAAAAGTATCAAGTAAATTGAGTCAACATCACAATTTTGTCCTAAATAAAATTATTGTTTTAAAGTTCAATTCATAGTTGACCGAGCGAAGTGAGGTCTAAGATTCAAGTCGACGGTTTGGCATTTCTCTTAATGTTTAAATGTTTATATGTTTCTATGTTGCGCATTTACGGCGTAACACGGTAATAGATTTTCATGAAATTTGACTGGTATGTTCCTTTTTAAATTGCGCGTCGACGTATATACACGGTTTTTGGAAATTTTGCATTTCAAGGATAATATAAACGGAAAAAGGAGCCTCCTTCATACGCCAATATCGGAGTAAAAATTTACTATAGAATTATTCATCATAAATCTGCTGACAAGTGATTACACAGATGTGTGGAGAAGCCAGTCTATTGCTGTATTTCCATAAGGTCTATAGTTTCAATCAGGTACTTTTGGATGAGAATACTGCGTGAGGTCTACTGTTTACAGAACTACTAGTTTATTGAAAACTTTAATTTATCGCTTCACTTGTAGCCCATCTGTCAACAATGAACCAGACCAGATACACATTCTAATACAATATTGAATAATGTTATGCGGCTTCACCAGAATCGAACTCTGTTATTAGTCTCTATCAAGTTGTTTAGCAAGGTGGAAATCAAGTACATAAAATCCAATAACAATAAATATTGAGGCTTCTCTGAAGGTATGAAGGCATCATTTCTATTAGACTAATTCAATCCAGTGTAAACAAACTCTGGTATTAAAGATTCAGAAGAGGTACGCTCATTTCATTTGAGAATTAACATAATAGTATGCTTTCAACACGCTGTGAGAGGAAGAAAATAATGAGAATGCCAGGGATGTCAATGCGTAAGTAATAATGCAGCCAACAATTGTGTTGTCTGGATGATTATAACCGGAAAGTTAAGTTCAGCCACAACGTTGTTGAGATAAATACAAATTACGAGTTGAAACGATTTGTATGATCCTCAGTACATGCATGGTAATTTTCATTCTATTCAAGATTCCTGAGTGTGTTCTGGCTATGCTCCAAAAGTACACAATGTAATTATTGGACATTACATAGTTTATAATGACTTCATGGACAATAAATTTCAGAATTATTTCATTTTCCTAATCAAAACTATCATTTTATAAAGCATCCATCTAGATGTTTATTGACCGAGCGAAGTGAGGTCTAAGATTCAAGTCGACGGTTTGGCATTTCTCTTAATGTTTAAATATTTATATGTTTATATGTTTATATGTTGCGCATCTACGGCGAAACGCGGTAATAGATTTTCCAGAAATTTGACAGGTATGTTCCTTTTTTTAATTGCGCATCGACGTATATATAAGGTTTTTGGAAATTTTGCATTTCAAGGATAATATAAAAGGAAAAAGGAGCCTCCTTCATACGCCAATATCGGAGTAAAAATTTACTATAGAATTATTCATCATAAATCTGCTGACAAGTGATTACACAGATGTGTGGAGAAGCCAGTCTATTGCTGTATTTCCATAAGGTCTATAGATTCAATCAGGTATTGTGGATGAGAATACTGCGTGAGGTCTACTGTTCACAGAACTACCAGTTTATTGAAAACTTTAAATTATCGCTTCTCTTGTAGCCCGTATCTGTCAACAATGAACGAGATCAGATACACATTCTAATACAATATTGAATAATGTTATGCGGCTTGACTAGAATCGAACTCTGTTATTAGTCCCTATCAAGTTGTTTAGCAAGGTGGAAATCAAGTACATAAAATCCAATAACAATAAATATTGAGGCTTCTCTGAAGGATATCTCAAACCTTTTCAAAGATTTACAAACAAATATACCGGAAAAATACCAATAAATCATGAAAAATAATAATAATATCGAGTTACCTGGCTGGCTCAGGTCTGGTGTTTTCAGATCGCATCTAATCAATTTCAGGGCCTCTGACATGACCTAACGACTGCTTTTTAGGGCAGCCGGGACCGACAACTTAACGTGTCCATCCGAAACACGGAAGTGACCATAGAAAAATACTTACTCCGGCCGGGATTTGAGCCCGGACCTCTGAATTATAAAGCCAGCATCTAATCCACTCGACTACGGCCACTCCATACAAAAATGAAATAGTAGAACTAGTCCAGTCAACGAAATATTATAGGGTAATGTAATCTTCTGATCATAACATACGTGCGATAATGGTGCAGTAAAATTTGATAGATCATACTTTTCTGTCCATAAGTGATGAATATGTGAATAGATGTTACAATATAAGTGTTCACTAACACCTCTTATAAAAGTGCAATTTGATAGTTGATAGTAAATGTGTTTTTAGATGTTCCATGTAGGCTAGTCTTGACAACGAATGCTCAAAAGAAAAGGTATAGAGGGAAAATTTTGGAACACAATTTTTGACCCCGCATCTCTTTTTAGGATAGTAGGGTGCAAACATATCAAAATTCTTCACCCCTACCCACTGTGCTAAGGAGGTCAAAAGAGTTGCGTGGTCAAAAATTGTGTTCTAAACTTTTCCCTAAACTATACCTTTTTTTGAGGATTCGTTTCCTGGACTAACCTACATAGAAAATCTAAAAAACACGACTACTATCAACTATCAAATTACACTTTTATAAGAAGTATTGAATGAAAAAGACTAAGAAATTGTCAAAAAACCACTGATTTATTGATAATTAGAAAGACCGGTTTCGGTTATTACACCATTGTCAATCTCTGATAAGTTTATCTAATAAGTCTTTATAATTATCAATAAATCAGTGGTTTTTTGACAATTTCTTAGTCTTTTTCATTCAATATGAATAATTACCACAATATCAACTTCTCAACTACACAAAAATTTATAAGAAGTGTTAGTGAATTGTAACATCTACTCACATATCTAAAGGTGCGTACAGATATACACGCCGCGAACATGAGCAATTCACTTTTAATCAGCTGATTATATCTGTATTTTTACAGAAACGGTAAGATACAAAAAGCTTGGCATCAGCTGATTAAAAGTCAATTGCTCATGTTCGCGGCGCGTAAATTTGTACGCACCTTTACACTTTGAAATTGAACATAAAAGTATGATCTGTAAAGGTGCGTACAGATATACGTGCCGCGAACATGAGCAATTTACTTTAAATTTTAAATCAACTGATTATATCTGTATTTTTACAGAAACGGTAAGATACAGATATAAAAAGCTTGGCCAGATTTAATCAGCTGATTAAAAGTGAATTGCTCATGTTCGCGGCGCGTAAATCTGTACGCACCTTTACACTTTGAAATTGAACATAAAAGTATGATCTGTAAGATTTAATTGCACCATCATTGTACGTATGTTATGATCAGAAGATTGTATGTATCTATGATTGAGAAGACCAATCCCAGGGGTGACCAATGAACGATTACGACCAACAAACACTCTTGAGAAACGGATGTAGGCTGACAAGGAGCCGCACCACTCCACTCACCAGAGCTGTGAACAGGAAATGAAAATGACAGCTTCACACATCCTTGATGTATTCATGCCTCCATTGTTGGCCTGATCTCGTTTCATAATATCAATGTGCTACGATTTTCTACTCTGCAATTACATCGTTGTTAGAAAATCAACGCCTATTTCATTCATTCTAAACGAGGTGGTGAGATGACAACGGATAAGCTTCTACTAACTAGATGATTTAAAAGTCCGGAACATTTCATGTGTTCATTCTTTTCTCATTTTATACAATCAGTACATTATCAAAATGATAGGGAGAGGAAAAAATCTGGTGTGGTGCAATCACACAACTTTCCTTGCCGTTACAAAAATTGATCCACTGATGCTAGTGTCCACGCGCATCTCAAGTCTACTATTTAAAGATCTGAGCCAGCTGCTGACAGGATAATACGCTGGAGACACACGAGGTCTTCCATCTCTTCATAGTGACTTATTTAATAGAATCAACAGTTGCCAACAGTTTGCAAATGAATAATCACATTTTCTCGAATTTCAAGCTTTTTTTCAAATTTAGGTGAAAATGTTACAAGACATTAATTGTAGAGATTGTCATGCTCAATCTTTTCCACTTTGAATTTTTTGTTTAAGTTTTATCTGAAACCTGATAATTGCGAATCTAAAACCAGACTTTGCATAGATGAGGCAGAGCTCCTGAAATTCTTACAGATATGAGACTTGTGGCAGTTGATAGAGCTTATCAATGATTTTTTTAGGTATGAATTTGATCAAAATCGTTGGAGCCGTTTTCGAGAAAATCGCAAATATTAACAACAGGGTTAACAGCTAGATGGAAATTCGATGAAAGATACTATCAAAAAATTATAATTATCAAGGGAATCGAATTCGGCACCTCCTAATTGCTAATCAGGAATGCTTACCCTTACACCAAACTGACAATCTTTGGATAGAATCGCTCATTTTATACAAAGCCATAGCGGCAAGCCAGTCTACAGATGGAAATTTAGTCTACAGTTTAAATTTGGGAGAGGAATAGCACAAGGCTACCTTATTTTCTCTCCCCCTATCGTTTTGATGATGTATTTATTGTATGAATCAAAATAAAATGAAATAAATTAGAAATTAGAAATACAGCATACCGAAATAACTTCACAGTTATCTACTATGGAAGGCGTTGAGAGAAGAGAATCGGCAAGCCTGCTGTCCTATCATTACCTCTGACTTTATAACATGAATCTCATTATAGAATGAGGAACATTATCTGAATCTTATTTTCCTATGGTTTCAATTTCATCTCAAAAGTTGAATTCATCTGTTCGTCTGAATCTATTCCAAAATATTGGAATAAGAACTCTTGTTGCAGAACATAGTAGCATTGTAATCAACAGGCTGGGGTTCAAAAACAATAAAATATTCTTAACTAAGAGCCGGTTGCACAAAAGCCGGTTAAAATTCAACCGTGATTAATTCCACAAGAACCAATCAGAGAAGCCGTCTTTTCGAAAACGCCTTCTCTGATTGGTTTTCGTGGAATTAATCACGGTTAAAATTTAACCGTCTTTTGTGCTTGTCTCAAGAGAAAAAATCAATTTATGTCTTCGAGACAAGTAACCTATTTTATCTTCACATTGTTTTATACGCCATTATAAATCATTGCGTGATCGAAGAGTTCTTCGAACGTTCGTTAACCTAAATTCTTGCAACGCGTTGCAGCATTGAAGTCTGTGATAGACCACACTAATTGACATCAACACACTGATAACACAGCTCATAAAAAATTGTCATTTTTCTTTGATCTTGCCGACGAGACGAATCTGTTTTCCAAGTAAGTGCAACACGTCAGACATTTTGTGTGGAAATCGTGGAACACTATCACCAAATACGGCCATTTCTCAGTGAATTATATCAGTTGATACGAGTCGTTGCAGATGATGAATTCATTAAGAAATAATAGTTCATTTAGCTCGCCTGCAACTGTCATAGATTAAGAAAATCTTGGAAATTTTTCTGAGCATGATTGATTTCATTATATAGTATTTTGATTTGAACTCTTCTTAAACTCCAGTGAATGAAAGAGTAACAACCATAGCTTACAATGAGAAATCTAATACATACAAAGACACACAACTACCTCGACATTTTTTCTTCATTGACACGCGACATGAATAGAAGACGAACTACAAGGAATAAACTGTTACATACAATGACTACATGACTACGTACAATTTTATTTATTATTTGTACGAATTTTCAATTTTTCACTAACTTTTCCTCATGTCATTTATGAAGAACTTTGTGATATCGTATTGGGAACAGTTTTGGGCTATAATGCCTGTTGTTCCCATACCTGTATACATTTTTGTAAATAAATAAATGACTGAAGCACAACTGTGCATCACCTTCAAAGTACCTATCAAATCAGCATACGGAATTGAGTTGTCCATCAACTTAATATGAGACAAATGGTGGACAAAAATTCGACTGAGTCATTGTCAATATGGTAGAATCGTTCCATAATTGACCGAGCGAAGTGAGATCTAAGATTCAAATCGACGGTTTGGCATTTCTCTTAATGTTTTAATGTTTAAATGTTTATATGTTGCGCATTTACGGCGAAACGCGGTAATAGATTTTCATGAAATTTGACTGATATGTACCTTTTTAAATTGCGTGTCGACGTATATACAAGGTTTTTGGAAATTTTTCATTTCAAAGATATTATGAAAAGGAAAAAGGAGCCTCCTTCATACGTCAATATTAGAGTGAGAATTATTCATCATAAATCAGCTGTCGAGTTGACTTTAAATTGCATGCCATGACGCATGTAATTCAATATCTCAATGTAACTTGGTAAAAAATTAGCAGCTGTGTAGACTATAAATTGCATGCCTCATTGAATGCAATTTTTATGCACCATTAAATAGGATGCAAAGAACTTATAACAGCTCGTCTGGGCGCCTAGATGTCTTCTGGTTTTCTCGCGCTAAATTCCGGAAAGCGTTATATTAAATCTTGAGTAAGCATGATCTGATCAAATAAATAGTAAGTGTATCAGTGTGGATGTGCTTTTGGTTTGGGACATCGATATAACTGCGCGAGGTCTATTGTTCACAGAGCTACTAGTTATTTGTACTAATTATCAATTTTTCATTAACTTTTTCTCATGTCACTCATGAAGAACTTTGTGATATTGTTCGGGAACAGTTTTGGGTTATAATGCCTGTTGTTCCCATACCTGTATGCATTTTTGTAAATAAATAAATATTCATTCATTTATTCATAGACAATAGATACAATGCAGGTAAAAACAACAGGCATTCGCCCAAAACTGCTTTAAACCTTAATTTTGAATACACAGTGTAGAGGTTATGTAAATGATAACTTAATTCACACACTATTTTGAGTCCAAAAAATCTATGTACTACAATAATTTTGAATTTATTAGATTAATTAATTCCAAAATACAAATCCTGAAATTACTGAAATACAACTGTGCATCTCCTTCAAAGTACCTATCCAATCAGCATACGGAATAAGTTGTCCATCAACTTAATATGACACAAATGGTGGACATTTGTTGAGTTGACAGCACTCATATGTATGCATAATATGTGAATTTCTATAATGCATATGATGCTTTCTACGACAACCTTTTATATAGTTACGCAACCGGGAGGCGCCATGATCCAAAACAGGCAACAACTGCCGGACGGAGACGGAGACATGTTGGAGATACCTGCTGAGATTTCTGGTCACTTGTAAGTGAGCAACTTGTGCAACCATGCCTACTTAACAAATGATAACCACTATAAGAGGCCAGCCCAGCACTTGGACTCTTGTCAAGTTGTTTTGCAAACATTTAAAATATTTTATTATGAGGAAAATCGGTTAATTTCGAATAGGCATAATACATGCATGTTTTGTTATTTATTCAATTTTTTTCAGTTATCGTATATGACACTTGTGAGACTAGACTCCTGTAATGACGACTACAAGAGTAACTAGTCAACGATTTAATAAATCTTGCTACAGTGGAATCCACGTTATTGACCGAGCGAAGTGAGGTCTAAGATTCAAGTCGACGGTTTAGCAATTCTCTATGTTAAAGTTTATATGTTGCGCATTTACGGCGAAACGCGGTAATAGATTTTCATGAAATTTGACAGGTATGTTCCTTTTTTAATTGTGCGTCGAGGTATATTACAAGGTTTTTGGAATTTTTTTATTTCAATGATAATATAAAAGAAAAAAGGAGCCTCCTTTATACGCCAATATTAGAGTAAAAATCAGACTATAGAAATAATTCATCATAAATCAGCTGACAAGTGATTACACATATGTGTGGAGGAGCCAGTCTATTGCTGTATTTCCATAAGGTCAGGTGCTTGTGGATGAGAATACTGCGTGAGGTCTACTGTTCACAGAACTACTAGTATACATTCCGCATTACAAGAACATAATAGAAAATATCAATTTCTTGATATTCAACATGAATCATGTCCCTTGGATTACGTTACTCTTTTCACGAATTATTCGATAGAAGCATAGTCCAAGCAGACCCTGTTTTCATGTTTCAAATAATTGACCGAGCGAAGTGAGGTCTAAGATTCAAGTCGACGGTTTGGCATTTCTCTTAATGTTTAAATGTTTATATGTTGCGCATTTACGGCGAAATGCGGTCATAGATTTTCATGAAATTCGACAGGTTTGTTCCTTTTTTAATTGCGCGTCGACGTATATACAAGGTTTCTGGAATTTTTTTATTTTAAGGATAATATAAAAGAAAAAAAGAGCCTTCTTCATACGACAATATTAGAGTAAAAATCAGACTATAGAATATTATTCATCATGAATCAGCTGTCTAGTGGACTATAATACTACCCGCTCAAAAACATCGAACATCTTGAAATTGTATCTTTCCATCAACGTTAGTAGACAGTTTACTATAATACTACCCGTTCAAAAACATCGATCATCTTGAAATTGTATCTCTCCATCAACGTTAGTAGACAGTTGCAGCCAGACCTGATAACAGCGCTCACACTCACATTCCGGGTCGACACGTCACGGTATGATAGGACAGAAAGCTCTATGTTTTTTTAGGATTTTTTCTAGACATTTTAAATTGATAAATAATTTATTATTTTTTGAGAAAACATAACAACAGGTCAATGTAACTTACTGAGCGCGAGGTTTACTGTTCACAGAACTAATAGTAAATAGACACGTCAGGATAGAATTGAGCCATTCACAGGACCACATATTGAGAAACAGCGGCAAAGCCATTGATTAACAATATCATGCAATGGTATCACCCATCCATTAATAATACTTGACAATATCAGACAAAGGTATCACACCTTAATCGCATTCACAGAGTTCACGAAGGATGTAGTTTCTTGAATTATTATTTATTGTGAGCAAATCAGATCTGGAAGTATCGCTTTGATAACTCACTGTCTGCGGTACTCAGTACTGAGTACTGACCATTCCTCTGTGCTTGATTCAGTACACTGTTTCACAACCACCCCCGCTATAATAGAGTCGATGTTGAAAGATTTGAAAGTGTTGGTCACTTAGATATCGGTCCATAATCTATGTTGATCATAATACTATTTAATGGACTCCAACACAGTTTAAATACTTATAAACTTGAGGACATTTTTCTGATATGATCATCATCAACAAAGCCAAAATACTGATTAACTTATTTATTTCTTCTAGCATGATCATCATCTACACTACCTGAATATTGATTATCCCATTATATTAAGCGAGCATTTTCTGTACTCATATATCTGGTTATTTATGTTTAACGGATCTCGAAAACGGCTCTAACGATTTTCACGAAATTTGGAACATAGTAGGTTTATGATATAGAGAATCGATTGCACTAGGTATCATCCTTGGGAAAACTCGCTGAACGACATTAAAAGGATAATTCATCCTTGGCTGAAACAGCTGTGTATAGTAAAAAAGTATGTGGAAAATCAAAATATCGCATCACCGAAATTCATAAGATGACGTATAGCCAGCTGTGAAATATAAACACGATCATTTTAGAGAATTGTGTTCTGTTTATCAATAAATAAAAATAACGAGCGAAGCTCGGTGCCCCGATATTGAATAATTATTCTATCATAATCTAAAGGACTATCTAGTGAGATTGTCTCTATATCCTTTCAGGAATTTGTTCAGTAGTGACATTTGCATTGACTGTATTGATTTGTATGTGTGGATTTGTTCTTAATAAATTTATAAACAAAATATTTTTATAACAATAAATGAGAAGTAACAAAATTTAATATACTTGTACATTTTGGTGAATAATGATAATTTGATCGATTATCATCATTATCATCCTCATAATAACATGGATCGATATTACAACAACTCATTACAACACTTTCAAAATTACATTTATAAATATTTCCTTCATTGTACCATAGCCTTAGGCCTATATGACTGATGTTTTTCACTATCCTATTTTTCAGAAAATACTGTATGGTATTTATAATTTTCTAATCAATGAGTAACTAGTTTGAGTACTCGATGAATATCCGCTCTGGTGAACGAAAGTCTCGTAATGTTACTCGTATTTTAGTGAATGAGTGAGTATATTATTTATTCTGTGAGTGATTAAATAATTTTCATTGAGAAAGATGGTCGAAAATACATTAACGAAATAGGACACTTGAAGCCAGCAATCACATACAATTCTTCGTGTTATCCATTCAGTTTTTTTAGTTACCAAGTTTCTTTTCAAACAGTACTCATGACCATTATATTCAATATAAAATTTGGAATACTGAAGTGTGTCTAGTCTCGACCTATGACAGTAGAGTTCAACCTTCATTGGTCAACAGCTAATGAACAATCGTAGGGCTCCACAATTTATTTATTTATTATTTTACAAAGTCGACTTTCTAGAAGTATTTTAAGTCTAGGTAATGATGATGGGATGAATGGATAGATAATACAATGAAGGTAGAGTTCTGTTATGAATGAATAAAAATGATAGGTTATGCTATCCACTTGAATTCTATTTGAGTCCACTTTTCAGTCCAGAAATAAATAAACTAGAAATTTTTAATTTGATTTGATTAAAAAACGAATTTAATAAAATGATTACATTCAATAAACTCTCAGAACTTGAAAATATTGAGTTAAGAAAAATGTTGAACCAGAAATAAAGCACAAACTAATTCACACATACTATACATTCTGCTGCTCAATGTTGAAGATTTCAGTCTTCTAAAGATTGGTAATGGTGTAAAAACAGAAAGTAGTGTCTCCAATTTACAACAACATACTCGGGAAAGTGTATTGAGAATCAGGGTTCTTTGATAATAAACATTAAACGAAAATCCAAAGTTGGATGCAGTGAACAGTCTTTCTGTAATGTGTTCTGCCCTCTAAGAATACTTGAATTTTACCATTCTCCTTAAAACTTATGGCACAGCTACTATCTGCTTCATTGGGGATGGGGAGGTGCAAGCTTTTTGCACATCGAACCGCTCCTCAGGGTACAGAAGCTGATCATGAGGGTCATCAACCAGCAGCCTCCACGCTATTCATCAGACCAGCTATTCAATGAGTTTGACGTGATGGATCCAAGACAGCTTTACTCCAAGGAGATACTATGCAGATTACACAAGAACCCAACAACATTTCAAACCAGAAACCACAACCACAACACCAGATACAGGAATTTTCTCATCACTAGTGTTGCAAGGAAGGCACTATACCAGAGACATTTCAATCATTTAGCACCAAAATTATATAATCTACTTCCTGCAAACTTTAAACAGATTAATCATCCTAGAAAGTTCAAAACAATAGTACACAATTGGTTGATGAGCAAAGGAAGACAGAACATAGAAAACATTATTTCAAATAACAACTAACCACCTAATGACTTACTAAACACTAACTAATTAATAATACGCACACAAAAAAACAACAAAACCTACTCTAGAACATGGTACGCCATAGTGGAGTAGGTCAATTTCCACACAGAAAAAACTAAACAAGTAGAGGACACATTATAAGAATTTTTTGTAATTAACTATTGTATGTAATATTGTAATTTATCTAATATTTTGTGTAATTCATGTTGTAGTTTTAGTTTTTTTGGGAAATAAACATTTATTTATTTATCCTTATTTCATGATAAAACCCCGTCACACATGAGTGATATGAGTGAAGTGCTCTTTAAATTACAGAGACTTTTGTGAAGGTCGAGTCAGCGCAAGGCTGATTTACTTCAGTGGGTCACTAGAACGTGTAAATAGCATATAGCAAGCATTCCGGTGGAAATTACGAGTAGCTAGGTGATTTCATGGAAAACAGATTGCTTAGGATGCAGATGGTAAGAAAGCCAGTGTCAATAAAATGCTTAACAGAGAGAGAGGTGGAGTTCCACCTTGTTAGACAAGAGATGGGCGTAAATAATCTGTAAAACCACTAAAATATACTGAAAAGATGAGAGTCGAGTTTTATTGTGACAGCCCAGTCATGTAGGCTAAGTTTTCAAAAGCTATCTCACAAGAATTCCAGACAAAATGCTTATAGCGCTTAGAAGAATTTAACAATGTTGGATGGAGATCGAACATTGTTGCGATTCTCTCTTCCTAAAATGACAAATCTTTTTTCAGGAGTTGAATATCAAGCACACCCATCAAAGTCAGATCTTCTCTCGTAAAATCTTGACATTAAATAAAGTTTCCACACATTGTATGAGAAATTGATGTTATACTCAATACTGTGTACCATATCAAAAGTGAATTTTCTCCTAGTGAAACTTTGGATATATTCTCTTGATAATACCAGAGACTGAGTGCATCAGAGGAAAATAAAAGCTTTGAATAATGATTACACAATCCGATAAAGTTTAGAAACAATTTTGTGTTGTATAAATCATGTAAATGTCGAATGATCATTGACATTTTGCTTGAGAAAGTGGAAAAATGTGTTGTTTTAACTGGATGAAAGAGATGATCTTATTGTGAATAATTATTTTTGCTACAGTTGAAAAGTGACCATTCCCGCACTGATTACAGAACGCAAAGAATCACTTTTCCGCTCTAGTGCGCAACGTATTACTTTGCGTACTCTTAATACTTTGCTTATTATCTTGCAGCTATCCTAATCAGCTGTTGACATTGTTGGCGTGTATTTTGAATGCGAATTTGTTCTATCTATATTATTTCTGATTTTCAAATAAATAGAAATGGGAACTCATTAAATTATACATTTTGAATATTATTAATTACCGTATTCATTATTTCAAATATTTTTTTCCATTCATAAATTAGATTAACTCAAAATTATTCAGATTAATTGAATTAATTCAATTTTTAATTTGAATAAATTATTGATTATTAATTTTCAATTGGATTATCAAGTTTAAAATAAATTAAAGTTATTATTAATAACAAAATTATACAGACAAACATTTGATGGATTTCAGCCATCATTTTACCCATAATCAACCACTCTTCTCATATTCAATGGTAACTGTGGGATAAATTTAATGTGAAATACATGCGCAAAGTTCCTTTGCTACACTCAAGAAACCATTCCGCCCTCGCCTACAGCTCGTGCGTAAACGTTTCTTTCGGTGCAGCAAACTGTCACTTTGTGCACTAGTTGCACAAATAACTATTGCAATTGATGATCCATGAAAAAATCTACAATTTATGTTTGTAGATAGATTGACTGACAGCAAAGTCTGTGTAGTTTTTATTTCAAAACGTTATCAGCTTCTATAGTATATTGTAGTGCAATATGTAATGTGGAAAATATGTTAACATGACCCAAGTTGTAATGTAATTTGCATCACACTAATAAGGAATTGAATTAAATTATTGATTACGATCAGGAAGAGAGCCCAACTGTGATGAATAATATTCATTTGTTTCTCATTTTGAGTTATTTCACTAAGATTCAAATTTTCCAAGACTTTGGGAGTCAAAACACAGAATAACTAGAAAGAAATATTCTATTAAATGCACCGCTTCTAGTGGACTCCAGTGGCAACGGGAATACAGTACAACACAACCCGGAAATATGATATGTAATCATCTTTATGTTATTAGTAGGCAAAAATCTACTACATTGGGTCATTAACTGGCCCATTCAAATTCTAAGTCAAGTGTGTGACACTTCAAATGTAGAAATCATTCAGATTGTCGAAGTATTACGAGATAGACTCGTCGACAATCTCAAGTTACAATGGCAGTGGAGAAAGATAGAACAGCGTTACCGATGCTCTGTATTGCCACTGCCTTCTGGATAGCATAGCTGATACCGGTGTAACTGATTTACTGTTCATTATTGTTTGATAATATAATCAATTCTATTTTAAATATTTCTACATTGTTGAGAAACGATCTGGCAACGTTGCAGAGCTAGAGAAGGATAGCGCTATCTGCTTTGTCGAATGATAGACAAGGATAGCAACACCAATGCGAATCAACCACTGCCATCATAACGTGGACCTCATTATAGTTACCGATTTGGTTCGACAAGAGATGGTGAACGATATGGCAACGTTACAGAGCTAGAGAAGGATAACGCTATGTGTCTTGTCTAACCATAGACAAGGATAGCAACACCCATGCTAATCAACCACTGCCATCATAACTTGGATCTCACTATAGTCACCGAATTGGTTCGACAAGAGATGGTAAACGATCTGGCAACGTTGCAGAGCTAGAGAAGGATAGCGCTATCTGCTTTGTCGAATGCTAGACAAGGACAGCAACACCAATGTTAATCAAGCACTTCCATTATGACGAAGAACCACTGTAGTCACCGATTTGGTTCGACAAGAGATGGTAAACGATCTGACAACGTTGCAGAGCTAGAGAAGGATAGCGCTATCAGCTTTGTCGAATGCTAGACAAAGATAGCCACACCAATGCTAATCAACCACTTCCATTATGACGTAGAACCCACTGTAGTCACCGATTTGGTTCGACAAGAGATGGCAAACGATCGTCAGCGAGGATAGCTGATACCGGCATATCTGTGGTAATATCAACTGTTCTTGGAGAATATATCATTCTTGCTTCAAATAATCAATTACATTTTTATTCGTTAAGAATGCATATTTTTCAATGATTAAGTATTACATTTTCATAATAGAGATTGAATATTTTGTGAATTATTTATACTTCTACATTGTTGACCGAACGAAGTGAGGTCTAAGATTCAAGTCGACGGTTTGGTATTTCTCTTAATGTTTAAATGTTCATATGTTGCGCATAACGGCGAAACTCGGTAATAGATTTTCATGAAATTTGACAGGGATGTTCCTTTTTAAATTGCCCGTCGACGTATATACAAGGTTTTTGGAAATTTTGCATTTCAAGGAAAATATAAAAGGAAAAAGGAGCCTCCTTCATACGCCAATATTAGAGTAAAAATCAGACTATAGAATTATTCATCATAAATCAGCTGACAAGTGATTACACAGATGTGTGGAGAAGCCAGTCTATTACTGTATTTGTATAAGGTCTATAGTTTCAATCAAAGACCTTGAAGAGGTATGCAACTTTAAGCTGGGTTTACACCAAAGTTATTAACAAAATGTTAATAACTTAATCCTTATAGATTCTATTAGATTGAACGCAAGTTGACAAACACACATCATGTTCATCATGTGTATGATAAGTTATGTTCAATCTAATATAATCTATAAGGTTTGAGTTATTAACATTTTGTTAATAAATCTGGTCTAAACGCACCTTTAAGGTCTTTGGTTTCAATATTTTGTTTTGCAGTCATGGTATTATTATGCGTGTCCATCTGTATCAATATTCTCACATTCGAAAAAACTAATTTAATAGGTGATTAAAAATAATCAAATGAACTAAATAATGCTGAAGAAATTATAATATTTTTGATTGAAAAAAATTTAATTTTCATTAGATGAAAAGATTATCACGGAACTGGATGAATATTATATAAATTCTGGAATAGAAATATTTCTATTTATTTTTTAAATTAACATAAATATTAATAAATTATGGAATATAAATATTCAAACGTGAACTGATTTTGTTAACATTTAAAACAGTTGACATCAGGTACTTGTGGATGAGAATACTACGTGAAGTCTACTTTTCACAGAACTACTAGTTATGAATGATCCGGCAACGTAGCAGAGCTAGAGAAGGATAGCGCTGCCTGCTTTGTCGAATGCTAGACAAGGACAGCAACACCAATGCTAATCAACCACTGCCATTATAATGTGGACTTCACCGATTTGGTTCGACAACAAAGATGCCTATCGTTTGTTTATTCATGGAGCACGTCTATGTGACGATAGAACGCTGTTGACTATGACCGCAGCAATATAGCTAGTTATTTATTTGATGACAGTTAGTTTCAAGCACCATACAACCAACTATCCGAGGCAAAGCAAACATTCAGCTGGCAAGAAGGCATGTGATTGAGACATAAGCTACGATCCCTATCTTTACAGGAGAAAGTGCTGGCACCGGGAGAACAGTGATATCGAAAATTCATTGTACGGGTTTATCATGTGTGACTGGAATGTTAACAGAAGGAGTGAAGTGTGTGTTGGGGAGATTGATTCATGATTCAGCCAATAAATTCGGTATAGTGGGATCCACGTTATAATGGCAGTGGAGAAAAAAGTTGACGATATTATAAACATATATATTCTTCGAGCCTTTTTAAAGGTCTAGTTCGTTGAGTTACAAAATTGGATCACTCCTTCGTCCGTTTTCAGGAGATAAAAATAACATTGAAAGAGCATAAGAAAAAAATCTGGTGTGGCGCACTCACACAACTTTCCTTGCCGTTATGAAAATTGATCACCTGACGCTAGTGTTCCCGCGCATCTCAAGTCTACTTATAAACAAAGATCTGAGCCAGCTGGTGACAGGACAATAACGCTGGAGACACACAAAGTTTGCTATCTCATCATAGTGAATGATTTAATAGAATCAACAATAATTTGCAATTGAATAATCACATTTTCTTGAATTTAAAGCTTATTTTCAATTTTAGGTGAAAATGTTACTGAACATTAATTGTAGAGATTTTCATGCTCAATCTACTCCACGTGATTTTTTTTTTGTTTAAATTGTATCTGAAGCATGATAATTGGGAATCTAAAATCGAACTTTGCATTAATGGGGCGGTGCTCCCGAAATTTTTACAGATATGGGACTTGTGACAGTTGATAGAGCTTATCAATGACTATTTTAGGTATAAATTTGTTCAGAATCGTTGGAGCCGTTTTCATAAAAATCGCCAAAAACTCTGTTTTTGACAACATTTTCACCATTTCATCTGCCATCTTGAATTGCATTAGATAGAAATTGTTCGTAACAGACAGACCTACCTTCATGCACTTTCAGTCTTATCAATGCCTTCTATAGACGGTAGCTGATGCAAGTTTATCGGTGCAATATCAACTGTTCATTCTCGTTTAAAATAATGAATTATATTTTATCAAGCGAGAAATTATATTCTTCAATTATTTTATAATTAAGATGAAATAACTTGTTAATTAATAATATTAATTCTACATTGTTAAAAGACGATCTGGCAAAAGAACAAAGCGAGAAAGAGATAGCGCTATCCGCTTTGTTGAATGATAGACAAGGATAGCAATACCATTGCTAATCAAACACTGCCATTATAACGTGGACCTCACTATAGTTTGAAGTCGTTCATGGGGAGTTGCAAGATATTCAACCAACTCATTTACAATACACTGAGCTACCATATCAATATTTCAAGAATTTTTCCCTATTAATCACATCAATCAAATAACTTATTCGTTGTGTTCATACTAATTCATATCAATATTCCAAGATTTTTTCCCAATCACATCTATCATATCACTTAGTCATAGTAATTTTTATATTATTCAAATAAATATTATAGCTCAATCATATTATATTCTCAGAGTTTTTCCCCAATCAATCATATCACTTATTTATAAAACAAAATGAATCTTATAGTACCCTTTATTCTTTATAAAGTGCTATAACATTTATTTTGTTTTATTAATTTAAGAGCAGCCCATTTTAATAAGTGTTTCACTTATTTATAGTATATTTTATATTAATATTCATTCCAAAATTATGTCTATAAATAATTTATAAGTTTTCCCCAATCATCAATCAAATTACTTATCGATTGAGTTTCAACTCTGGGAAACTTTCAAAATCTGAGAGAAGTGAAAATTAAGGTTGAATAAAAACGATATTGTCAGTTCTACATAATTTATTCGAGTTAAACTCAAGTTTCAATGCACTAAGGACTAAGGCATCATCTTCAGTGATCTTTTTGGTTAGACTAAGGTTAGACACTGAAAATGATGCCTTAGTGCATTGAAACTTAAGTTTGGCTCAAATAAATTATGTGGAACTGACAATATCGTTTTCATTTCACCTTAATATGCAGAAAATCTACAATATCTCTGTGTAAATTTTATAAGAAGTGAAAATACTGGGAGACACTAAGATGATGCATAGCTTGATAAGAATTGACATTGTCAATTATGTTCTAGAGCATACTCCTTTTTGAGAAGGGAAAATTTTATATCAAGTAATTGGAAAGTGAGTGAACGAGAATTATGTGGAACGAATGTAGTATTTTTACATCTTGGGAACACCAAACATATTGAAAGAACATGACAAAATCAAATGGGATTTTCAAACATTAATCATTAGACTACTTTTAAAAAGTATTTTATACAAGTATAACAAGTATTTTAGGAATTCAAGAATTCCACCTGCTTCTATTTCATGTTCAGAGTTTATATTCTACTATTTTCATAGTAGGAAAATATACTTCTCTTAAATCTCTTCTATGGATGGGAAAATAACTGTTTTATTAATTGGATTACTAATAGAAAGAGATCTGCCCAAGGACCTTGTGATAACATGCCAGAGGTGGGATTGGAGAATCCGGTACACTTTCATGTTGAGTGTTATCAGATCGTGTATAATACTTCAAAAATCTAATCAGATTGTCCTAGTTTTAGTGAAATAAACTGAATTCTATCTCTCTCTCAATGATCCTAGAGACAGTGAGTTTAGATCATGATTGCCCTTTTCTTTCATTACTTTTAGAATGATTAAACTAACTAACAATATCTAGTCGCAGTTGAATTTATTTTCAGTTAGTATAAGAACACTTCGAGATTATATTTAAAACTATTGTATTTTAATGATTGACCGAGCGAAGTGAGGTCTATGATTCAAGTCGTCGGTTTGGCAATTCTTTTAATGTTTAGATATTTATATGTTTATATGTTGCGCATTTAAGGCGAAACGCGGTAATAGATTTTCATGAAATTTGACAGGTATGTTCCTTTTTTAATTGCGCGTCGACGTATATACAAGGATTTTGGAAATTTTGCATTTCAAGGATAATATAAAAGGAAAAAGGTGCCTCCTTCATACGCCAATATTAGAGTAAAAAATCAGCTGACAAGTGATTACACAGATGTGTGGAGAAGCCAGTCTATTGCTGTATTTCCATAAGGTCTATAGTTTCAATCAGGTACTTGTGGATGACAATACTGCGTGATGTCTACTGTTCACAGAACTACTAGTTATTTTTATTTGTATTCTTGTATTTGGTAATAAATCAATTATTCATTATTCATATATTATGCTTCTTTACTACATAAGACTAAAAAAACATAAGCCTCGAATCTATTCTTACATGTACAGTAACATCGCTATGAAACTGATAATATATTTAACTATTCATATTTATTTATTCCACAATCACAATATCAATTTAATGATTGAGAAAGAATCGACAGGATAAACCCATAACTGTTTTTTCTCCCTAATTTCGATAACATTTATTCAGGAGATTCAACAAGCGATGCCAAAAACCACGAGAAAATTTGTCACAAAATTCACGACAAAATACTCTTTGGACGTCATTGACTGACAATATCACAAGCATGTCAATGTCAAAATAAGAGAATGCAAATTTGATTGACAAGGCTGGCAAATTAATGACATCGAAAGATAATCGATCATTCAAAAAGCATACAATATAGATAATAATCAATCATCATGTGAGCTATTGTTTGTAGAAAAAAATCAATTACAGTGCTTCCTACAGATTCGAAAACTGTGTCATTCCATTTTTTCTTGAACGTTTTTGCAAATTAATAATTCGTAGAGCAATAATATTTTTATGAATGGTCGTCAAAAATTCGCTCGACCTTACAATGTTTTCAAAATTTTATTGAAGTCTGTTCAGTTATCTAATAACACATGGAAGAATATTGACTCACATTTCGTTCTTAATATCGTGACTCGTAAAATGAATTACAGCTTATCTCATAATATGCCAAATATCGAGATAATTCGGCCAAATTGCTGAAATGTTTTACAAAGTAAACTTTAATCATGTAAAAAAGTTATTGTTCTGAGCTTCAGTAGAGTTTAATCATGTGAGACAAATTTTTCAGAACTTATCTCATATGCCAAATAACGAGTTAATTCGGCCAAATTGCTGAATGTATTACAAATTAATCTTTAATCATGTAAAAAAAATATTGTTCTAAGCTGTAGTAAAGTTTAATCATGTTAGACGAATTGTTCAGAGAGCTTCTGTGGTAGAGAAGTTCCACAAGGCTGTGCGAAGGCTAAAAATGAACTTTCTACTCGTGATATTTTTCCAAGATTTTCGATTTGTATATCATTAAGCTATCAAAATGAAAAAGTTTTCTCTGAAAAACATTTTTTTTCCGATCATTACTTTATGAGATATGAGCGACAGAAGTTTGAATTTTTGGGACAGAACATTTCAAATTCGGTACGATATAAATCCATGAGATTTAAAGGATGGATTCTTCATGGTATTGTTGATTTAGTAAAACAACAATTTTCTGAAAATATCAATTTTTGGAAAAGTTATCCAATTTACCAAAAATAACTCAACTAAAAGTTATTTTTGGTTATTTTTAGTAAATTGAATAACTATCTTAAAAATTGATATTTTGAGAAAATTTTTGTTTTACTAGATCAAGAATACCATGAAGAATTCATCCTCTAAATCTCATGGATTTATATCGTACCGAATTTGAAATGTTCTGTCCCAAAAATTCAAACTTCTGTCGCTCATATCTCAAAAATTGATGATAGGAAAAAATGTTTCCCCGAGAAAACTTTTGCAGTTTGATAGCTTGATGATATACAAATCAAAAAACTTTGAAAAATATCACGACTAAGATGTTTATTTTCAGCTTTTTCACAGCCTTAAAACTTGCAAGAGCGTAAAACTTTTAAAACGCTTTGTGAGTTCCTCCTCTGTGACATTGTAGACCTATCTTGTCTCCTGTGTCTTTTCCAGGTCACAAACTTTATTATGTGTGCTCAATCCGCATTGAAATACTGTACACTGAATATTGAATTGGCTACAATTCAACAATTCGGCTACAAATAACACACAATCTACATATTCTGATTACAAGAATAGATTGAATTGCAGATAGTTGAAGGGTTCATATGCTCTGAGAGTGAAGCTAACATAAATCACGTCACATATATATAATGCAGGATGGTAGGATGTTGGCATACCCAACTTTCTCCTGGCTTGGAACTATAGATATAGAACATAAAGATAAACCACAGACCACCTACCCAACAGACAGCCATCAAGGTACGCTCGTAAACTTGGACTTTTTGCAATTCGAACCTCGAAGCTCGATGAAACACATCTCGCCACTATAGATACATATCTCAACAGCCAGAGGTGTTCCACATCGTCAACTTCCCAGATACACATTTTCTATCATTCACTCCCACTTTACCCTCTCTTTCTATGTCGATTTCTCTCATTTATTGGGCACTTTTTGACTGTATTAAGTAGCCTTTCATCGCTTAGTGTCCTCCCATTGCAAAATTTCTCCAACTCACATATCGACGTAAAATTTATCACTCCACTTCCATATTAGTTACAAGTTTCTCTTTTGGATTCTTTTTGGCTACATATGATTATATCTCGTCATTGAACTAGCTATGAATCCTCATTTCCTTTTATGACTGGTCTAACATGGACTTGATTATCAACAAAGTGGATAGTTTAAGTAACTTCTATTTTAGTTTCAGTTTCATCAGTCTTATCATATGAGATTGACATGCATCATTTATCAACTTAAAGCCAATTCAGAGAAATGATAATCTACTCCTCATTATTGAAATAAAATCAGGACTTCCCCACATAAATCAGGGGTTCCTTGTAAAAAATTTGGGAATCTTCAATACAATATCCTTACTTGTACTGTATTGAATTTCTTGTATATTTGGTTTTCATCCATGACGATGATGATGATGATGATGATAATTTGATTTTCTGGCAATAAGCCATTTCATTTCATCACATGTAACAGTCTTCAATTTCTATTCACAGAGAATCATCCAATGATTTATTATCATCTTATCAAATCACTATATATTTTTACTGACAAAATCAAACTGTGTTATTATTTAGTTTGATATTTTGACCACATCTATTTTGTGAAAATATTTGGACTGAAAATTTTGTGAACTGCGAAGAACTACAAGACTTAACCTATTTCGGACTATGTGTTACGTTATAACTATATGTTATCTAAATTTAGGAGAGGAATAGCACAAGGTTATCTTATTTTTCCTCTCCCTATTATTTCGATAATGTACTAATTGTATAAATGAATAAAGAATAAAGCCATGTGCTACATGGTTTTTAATCCAGGTGTTTTACTCTTCTTAACCCTACCGCTTAAAGTAGTTTAATAAGTCTTATTCATACTCAGTTAAAAAAACTGGTGTGGCGCACTCACACAACTTTCCTTGTCATTATGAAAATTGATCACCTGACGCTAGTGTTCACGCGCATCTCTAGTCCACTATTCAAAGATCTAAGCCAGCTGGTGACAGGACAATAACGCAGGAGACACACGAGGTCTGCTATCTCTTCATAGTGAATGATTTAATAGAATCAACAGTAAGTTGCCAACAGTTTGCAATTATTGAATTATCACATTTTCTCGAATTTCTAGCTTATTTCCATTTTTAGGTGAAAATGTTACTGAACAATAATTGTAGAGATTTTCATGCTCAATCCTTTGCACTTGAAAATTTTGTTTGAATTGTATCTGAAGACTGATAATTGGGAATCTAAAACTGCCACGTGTCCCATATCTGTAAAAAATTCAGGAGCTCCACCCCATCTATGCTAAGTTTGATTCCCAATTATCAGGCTTCAGATACAATTTAAACAAAGAAATTCAAGTGGAAATGATTGAGCATGAAAATCTCTACAATTAATGTTCAGTAACAATTGAAAATGAGCTCGAAATTCGAGAAAATGTGATTATCCAATTGCAAACTGTTGATTCTATTAAAAGATTCACTATGAAGAGATAGTAAACTTCATATTATGTCTGCAGCGTCATTGCCCTGTCACCAGCTGGCTTAGATCTTTGAATAGTTGACCGAGCGAAGTGAGGTCTAAGATTCAAGTCGACGGTTTGGCATTTCTCTTAATGTTCAAATGTTTGAATGTTTAAATGTTTATATGTTTATATGTTTTTATGTTGCGCATTTACGGCGAAACGCGGTAATAGATTTTCATGAAATTTGACAGGTATGTTCCTTTTTTAATTGCGCGTCGACGTATACACAAGGTTTTTGGAAATTTTGCATTTCAAGGATAATATAAAAGGGAAAAGGAGCCTCCTTCATACGTCAATATTGGAGTAAAAATCAGACAATAGAATTATTCATCATAAATCAGCTGACAAGTGATTACACAGATGTGTGGAGAATCCAGTCTATTGCTGTATATAAGGTCTATAGTTTCAATCAGGTACTTGTGGATGAGAATACTGCGTGAGGTCTACTGTTCACAGAACTACTAGTAGACTTGAGATGCGCGTAAACACTAGCGTCAGGTGATCAATTTTCATAACGGCAAGCAAAATTGTGTGAGTGCGCCACACCAGATTTTTCAGTTGTGTGTTTTGAGCCATGAGTATTCAGACCACCTTTAACAACTGCAACCAATGCAGTCAGATTTCTACCATGTCACTAGCCTTGTAGATCAGCCAGATTTATTTACAGCTGACAGACTCCAGACTCAAGACTTATTATGTGGTTCGCGAGACCCCCTGGTTCACAAGCAGACCTCGTAGGTACCACACGCATGATCGTTCTAACATACAGGCATCCAATACAAAATCATTAATTTTAATCATTGTTTCTTGCAATCATCGCCGTAGAACATCAAGTGAAACATATCTCTACAAAACCCACACGCGTTTAACGAGTAAAGTACTGTACTTTAATGTGCGTCCAATGATTAAACATTAAATTATATGGCAGATCATTTACTGCTGATCCATTACAGACTATCATTGGATATTTTAAATAGTACATAACAATATTCAAATATAGTATCTCAAACATTAAATATCGTTTAAGACTCATTTATCTTGTTTATGTGCAGATTAAGAAACTTCAGATCAGAAACTTATGATGTACGTTTCAAATAAAATTCTTGATTACTTAATCATAATCGAGGGGATTCAAGAATTTATAAATAAAAATTACTTGATCAGGAACATCGTTGAGAAGTCCACGTAACAGTGAAATTAATCATAGAAATTGTAATATGTGGATGAAATCACGGTATATAGAAGAAGACGGTAGGTGTCACGAGCATGTTTGTGCTGAATTTCTGGTGGAGCTGACGTCATTTTATAATCAATCATTATTGTTTTCAACAAAAAAGTTTAATAAATTGCCAAAAGGTGCTAAAAACCTCGGTTGGTGGCGATGACGCAATCTAGCTGGCTGGCCACTGCGCACACATTTCGTGACCCCTACCGTTTTCATCTAAATACCGTGGATGAAATAATCAATTTCATGGATGACAATTTTGATATCAATTATACGTTGACCATGATTGCTGTGTCAATTTTTCTGTAGAATATAACATTCCAAGTCTAGGAATTGCAAAAAAGAAATATGTTTTTATACATTATTTAGTTCTCTACCTTTATTGTAATTAATTTTAGGTTTAAATAATTTACTTGTGGTGAGAAATTTACTTTAGAACCATAAATTGTTGCAATTCAGCTGAAAATTTGAATTCTTAATCTTTAAATATCGGGGCACCGAGCTTCGCTCGTTATTTTTATTTATTGATAAACAGAACACAATTCTCTGAAATGATCGTGTTTATATTTCACAGCTGGCTATACGTCATCTTATGAATTTCGGGGATGCGATATTTTGATTTTTCACATACTCACTTTTTTACTATCCACAGCTGTTTCAGCCAATGATGAATTATCCTTTTAATGTCGTTCAGCGAGTTTTCTCAAGGATGAGACCTAGTGCAATCGAATCTTTATATGATAAACGTACTATGTTCCAAATTTCGTGAAAAACGTTAGAGCCGTTTTCGAGATCCGTTAAACATAAATAACCAGACATAAAAATGGCCAGATATAAAAATAACCAAATATAAAAATAACCTGATATATAAATACAGGAATTGCTCGCTTAATATAATAGGATTAAATTTTTTTTAATTTTTAACTGAATGTTCCTTCAGTTCAAGAGCAGAGAAAAAGAATACTTAAGCTAAATATTATTTATTCCATGACTGGAGTACCATTCTCTCACAAATATAGGTCTCATTGAATTCAAGGTAAGAAAAACAAAATGTCTTCAAAACTATTGTATGTCATTTTCTGTATTGTTGTGGTAGATCTCCAAATCAATTGAAAAAGAGTTGATATTTTGAAAACCACTAGTTTATCAAACCAATTCGAGATACTAGTTTCGGTTAATAAACCAATAATCTCCTGTAAACTGCGAGATAAAATATGGAGTAGCAGTGCTCATAGTGTGGGAGTGAGAGAAAACCTCTAGCGGTTGAGCTCTACTGCTATTGGCCGAGACGTGTCTAGTTTCGGCCAATGTTAGTAAAGCTTGGACTGAATTTAATCAGCTGGTGGCTTAAACTTAAAATGATCTACTTTACAACAAACGAGACTTGATATGAATTTAATCCAATTTTAAATGAAATTTCGTTTAATTCAGCACTCTGCAAACGACACTTAACATATCATTAATACGTTTCTATTGACATTTTATCAAAATTTTTGGAGAGAAATAGTACAGACTCAGCCTAGTTTTTCCTCCATTGTCATAATTGTATTATGATTATAGTATTTTATACAATAAATGAAGATGAATTCTCTTTAAAACTATTCTATCCTGGTTCTAGAGAACTAGATCTGGCTGGAACAAGACGAACTAAATTTAAAAATAGGGTTTGTGGATTATTTTAACAATTCATCAACATAATTTATCTAATACACCTATAGTGAGGTCCACGTTATAATGGTAGTGAAGAAAGATAGGAGAAAAACGTTGCCGATCCTCTGTCTTGTCAATGCGTTCTATAGACGATAGCTAATACACGTTTATTGATGTAATATCAACTGTTTATTCTCGTTTAAAATAATCAATCATATTTAAGTTATAGGTTCTATAACTTACGGTATAACTAACTCAATGAGACCTATTTTTTCGAAATAATGGTACTCCAGTCACGGGATAAATAATCTTTAGCTCAAGTATCCGTTTTCTCTGCTCTAGAAAATAAATATTTATTTAACAAGAAATTATATTTTCAATAATTTCATAATTAAAATGGAATATTTTGTTAATTAATTATTAATTCTACATTGTTAAAAGTCGTTCTAGCAACAGAGCAAACCGAGAAAGAGATAGCGCTATCCGCTTTGTTGAATGATAGACAAGGATAGCAATACCATTGCTAATCAAACACTGCCATCATCACTATAGCGCCCAGGGACGAAACCATAAGAGGTGCAAATATATATAAGGCTTTCTTATCAGGTATTGATCAGTATTTTTCAAACGAGAACACGACCGTGGTCCTGGAGAGGAATTGAAGATGTTGTTCACCATCCGAGCACTGAAAGTTAGTCCAATATTTACGAAGAACTTTGACACGAGCAACAGGCGAGGGAGAACAAAATAAAGCCATCGACGTCTTTATTGCACAACGCGTGAAGTTTACGGCGATAACGCTGCCCGAAAACACGTGCTTTTTGTACCGGTTGTTAGCTATCACAACCATGCAAAGTACACAACAAAAACACTCCGTAAATAAAACTGGTTCTGATTTTTGTTACCATGCCTATTCTCATAATCCCTTCCGAAGGTAACATTCCAATTAGTTCAGGAACGCGGACCAATTAAACAACGTGCATCTGAATTTAGTGATTGGTAAAATTTTTATTGATGAAAACAAGGGTGGGTAGGTTACACTCGTATGAATTGAATCATAGAAAATAACTAGTAGGTCTGCGAACAGTAGACCTCGTTCATGAATACAACTTTCAATCTAATGAGAAGGGCCAGTACAGTAAGTACAGTATATTGTGAAGATTTAGCCATGTCATCTATTATTTCCTCCATTGAAAGTGCTAGAGACACTGTTTGCAGAGACACCGGACTTATCAAGGAGGTACCTTTATATCGTCTCCATATTTACAATATAAACATATATTACAACTTTTCTAATAATTAATTATAAGACATCGGTCAACTGACGGAAAAATGGAAGAATATGCAGTAGGCAATTTAGATGATGAATCGTCTCACAGACGATGGTGAGATGGAAAATGATTCTAAATAAGATGGGTTTGTTGGTGACAATGACATTAGGTTGCTAATGATGTTTTTCATGAAAAGTGGATTCAATGTTATGGCTTGTTATGCCTATGCAGAATGTTAATGCTCACAAATCGGTTTCCGATCTCATACCTAAAGGAAAACAAAAGACTTGACACTGTAGAGCGACACAAAAATGCACAAAAAATGCATACAATAAAATTCTGAATTTAGTGATTGGTAAAATTGTTTATTGTTGGAAACTAGGGTGGGTACGTTACATGAATGAATTGAATCATAGAAAATAATTATGCCTATTCCCAAATACTTTGAGGTTTAAATAAAAATATAAATCTAAGTACCATTTTAAATTATTAATACTAAATTTTAAAAAATCAATATATTAAAAAAGTACTCAGATTTATATTTTTATTTATTTTGAAAGTAGTCCTAAAGAAAAAATACTTTTTCCTACAGTTACGTTGAAAAGTGGCCATTGCTGCACTGATTACAGAACGCAAAGAATCACTTTTCCGCTCTAGTGCGGGAAAAATTTTTCTGCACTCCAGATTTGCAACATGGCAACGCAAAATACTTAGTAGGTTATATGGAGCAACAGTGCAGCAAAATCAAAATGAAGTTGGTAAGAGTGACTGGGCTGCTATAGTGAGCAGAGGTGCAACGAAGCACAACGCGCAAATTATTAAGTATAATATATTATAACCAAGGACAACATTTTTATTCAATTTGACAATAAATTAAGGTTTTTATCAATAATAAAATTACACAGAAAAACATTTGATGCATTTCAGGCAATTTTACCCATAATTACCCACTTTTCATATTCAATGGTAACTGTAGGAAAAACTTAATGTGAAATACGTGCGCAAAGTTCCTCTGCTGCACTCAAGAAACCATTCCGCCCGAGCCGTAAACGTTTCTTTCGGTGCAGCAAACTGTCACTTTGCGCACTAGTTGCACAAATAACTATTTCTTGATCAGGGAGAATCTAGTCACATTTTCTAATGCTTCAATTAAATGCATGAATGCCTTGTGTCCTGTTGGTCTATAGTGAGGTCCACGTTATAATGGCAGTGGAGAAAGATAGGTGAACATCGTTGCCTATGCTCTGCCTTGCCACTGCCTTCTGTAGAGGCTATCTAATACAGGTATATCTGATGTAATATTACCTGTTCATTTTTTGTTTGAAATAATCAATTACATTTATATTCGTCGATAAAACATATCTCTCAATGATTGAATAATCAATTTTATTAACTGAGATTACAATTGAACAATTGTAGCAGCTAAGGTATACGGTAAACATGAAAAATGAACAAGAAACCAGATCACAACTTGAAATATACTGGCAGGTACAACTTTGCCTCTTTATCATTCTCCGATCTTCTTAAATCCAGTAAAATAAACCTGTGTAGTTTTTCTGCATAGCTTCCAATAGTTCAGTTGAAGGCTACTTGAAATTCCAATAAGAAATGTTTAAGTTCAACTGGAATCGTTCATGAGATATCTAAAGAGAGAAAAAGTGCATCTAGAAAAGTTAAAGCGATCTCGGCAAAGATCTCATCTCCAGAAACACGATAATGCAAGGTCGCCTACTTTTTGCAAGGGGTTCACCAGTGATTGGTTCCTACAGTATAAACTGTTCACGTTTTCAAATGTAAAAGATGTAAATGTTATCTTACTCACTTTGTAGGATGAAACATGAGTTTTATGTTTCGAGTTGTATAACTTAGAAAATGACTCACAATGTCACAGCAACTCTATAACTATATTCCAGAATTGCATTTATATAGTAGTAGGGTGAATGAATATATATATCTCTCAGAAAAATATTATTATTTCTTGTAAAGAAAGATCGATAAATAAGGAGACTTAGTTACATAGTTACTGTACTACATCATATTATATTATAAATCTGTCGATTAGGTTATAATATATGGGAACAAAACCAGGGAAGATTCAATAGTTGTGAAATCGCTTCCCGGTGGTTCGGAATCGACCTAAAACTGTAGGTCCATTCATCTCTCATTATCAACACGCACAAGCCTAGAGCTCATGTAGGCATCACCCTCAGAAAAAATATATATTTCCTAATATTGGCCACAGGTGGCTCTATATTCTCTTTGAGAATTCTTGAGACACCATCATTGTCAGACTTATAACCCTTAGACTACCAACGGGACATTATGTCCCAGCAGAAGTTCATCGAATCCCAGAGGGTGAATAGATCATCTAAACTACACAGTAATGAATCCTAGCGGTAGTCTAGGGTCTATTCTGTAAAATACATCAGCTGTTTAGAACTATCTGATCGCCACATTATTGTGATAGGTTATATGCTCTCATGCAAGCATGTCTCAGATGCTGGTTTTCTGCTGAATGAAGCTGTTCTAATGTGATTTGCAGTGTCATTTTGAGATGAAAGTAAGTAAATAACTTCATATAATGTCAATAACATGTGAAATTGAAATTGCAAAGCTATTTAATAAATTTTATTCATTTTATCGTGTTTTTTTTTTGTATTGGGACATATCATCCCAATGGTAAAATTGATTATTTGGTATTTGACGGGACAAGCTTCATAGACCCTATTTGGTAGTCTAGGGGATAAAGTTCTTGTACTATAAAAGCTTATACCGAACAAAAATGTCCTACTTACATAGAGAGATTCATGTCAACTGAAATATCCTTTAAAGTTGTGCCAAATGAACAGTTCTTCGAGGTTGAAGATGATCCTTATAGCAGCAGACACTGTCTCGTTACTGAATGCACAATAATATTGTTCTTACCTACACCTAAAATATCATAAATTGGCACGCTTAGCTTATTATCTTTGATTATGGATACGTTGAGGCAATCAACGCTATATGAAGAATGAGGGTTGCATATTTTGCAGCGCTTTTAATCTACAGAGAAAATTGCGGGCGCCTAAGTAAATCTCTTGTTATCTTGCACTTGGGCCACACCTTGACAAGTTACAGCTTCCTAACATTGAGAGGCAGCCAGCTTTTAGCATGAGATCCTGCCATCTTGGCAGAAAAGCAACCGACACCGCTAAAATTGAGAACTGACCTCAAGTGACTTGACAGTGTTTGCTCTCATGATAACACTGATGAATGGAAAATGTTCCATGTCATCATCAACAGCATCATTGCTACTATATCCTTGCCAACATCAAATTAAGATGCTCCATGTTCATTCTACTTCCATTGCCCATTCCAATTAAAAACGGTCAGCTTTCATAACGTTTATAATAAGCACGTATGTTAAGAACATCTTAATATTATCTCCAGTAATTCTTAATTCTCTATTCAACACTTTTTTCATTCTTTTTCATGTAATGACTTGTCACTGTCAAGAGAAATTATGCTCCTGAAAGTTGGTAGTTATTTTTGTAGCTCATTTATTATTTTTGCGTTGCCAACATTCACTTGACATAAATTTGTACCTTTTCAAATGTTGCTATGAAATAAAATCAAGTGAGAATATGATATATGAATGATTATAATTCCATGTAATGTAATGACTTGTCCCTGTCGAGAGAAATTATGCTCCTCAAAGTTGGTAGTTATTTGTGTAGCTCATTCATTTTTGCGTTGCCAACGTTCACTTGACATACATTTGTACCTTTTCAAATGTTGCTATGAGATAAAATCAAGTGATAATATGATATATGAATAATAATTATAACTTAATATCATTGTCACCAATACGGTATTTTAAAAGAGCAGGTGAATTTGAAACACAGACTCAAATTATAATATTTCCATTAATATACAAATAAACAATCAATAGAATGTACATAATATTCAAAAATACAATATATTTATGAAATTTACTACAAATATAAATAAATATTATTATAGCAGGTGATATAGAGCAGGTGAATTTGAAACACAGGCTCAAATTATAATATTTCCATTAATATACAAATAAACAATCAATAAAATGTACATAATATTCAAAAATACCATATATGAAATTTACTACAAATATAAATAAATAAATTGCATTTTTTCGGAAATTATCCTACTCAACTATGGGAAACCCATGTTCTAGAGCAGGTGTAGTAGTAATACAATTAAATTTAGAGTGGGGGTGCAAATACATTGTGTAAGTGAGCTCACATATTGTTCGAAATTATGTTTTCTATATTATGTCTTCCAGTTGTTGTGATCCAGACAACGAATATGACGTGTTATATACAGTAGTATATCTTGATTAAAAGATTAATCAGATTGACTGGAATAGATGTTTTTAACAGTAAACAAGCTACTTTTTATCATTAATTTCATGAAATTGTGCGATTCTGATTGATTGACAAAATGAATTACCTATCATTGATATTAAATCATGGTTGAAATACGTCAATGACCAGAAAATAATAGTTATATAATATAGTTGCATCAAGCTATCTAATCATCACAATAACTAAATTTTTCAACACAATATTTCCGAACGGAAATGTCAATCCTATGCTCTTATCTCTTCAATTTCAAATAATATTCTGAATAAAAAGACTAGACATTTGTCAACTTTATTAATTAACCCTAGTGGGTTAGATGAACCTTTTTCATGTAAAAAAGTTAAATGAAATAGAATAATAACACAGGGTAAGAAAGGTCTAATCACAGATTTACTACAGGTTTTGGTTGTTAAACCATTGATCATCTCTGGTAAACTATAACTACAAGTGGAGAGCAGCAGTATTTATACTAACGGTCGTACACCGCTATTGGTGGAGGCCTTGACCTTTCAAGGTGAACGTCTGAGATTGGCCTAGACAAGCCCCTCCCCAATCAGCGGTTCAGACGAAACATAATAGTTAAATATACAGAATCTTATATACAACAAGTAGAGTCATTCATTATTCAAGTGAGCATTCTAAGCAACGATGGTAGAAAGAACTTTTCTCAATGGAAGGATCAAACAAATCATGAACAAATTATGTTCAATTAGAATATTAGAAAATGGAGATTCGACAATATACTCGAATTCGAGTATATTTTTAATATATTTTACTATTTTTTAAATATTCAAATTAAACAATTATTTGTTTGATATTTTCATTGAGAAAAATTCTCTCTACCATAAGTTGATATCAGAATGCTCATCCGAATAATGAATGACTCTACTTGTTGTATGTATATTATTTTTCTATTGATTTTGTATATTTATTCCGTGACATGTAGATTTATTTTGTTTTGTATGAACCGCTGATTGGGGAGGGGCTTGTCTAGGCAAATAGCAGACGTTCATCGTTCTTAATAATAGCATAGTTCTACCACTACTTTTATGTAACAGGGATAGAGAACTGACTTCCTATTCAGGGGATAATAATAAGAGAAACGTTTTCAGAAGAACTGAGAAATCACATTCAAAATTGAGTTAAAACAGATTAATAGAATCTATAAATTATAAGTTTCCTAAATATAAGATGTAAAGATTCCTGATAAATTATAAGATTCCAGACAATGAGGTAGGTCCCATTGACGTCTATAGTGAGGTCCACGTTATAATGGCAGTGTTTGATTAACAATGGTATTGCTATCCTTGTCTATCATTCAACAAAGCGGATAGCGCTATCTCTTTCTCGCTTCGCTCTGTTGCCAGATCGTCTTTTAACAATGTAGAATTAATATTTAATTAACTAAATATTTCATATTGATTATGAAATTATTGAAAAATATAATTTATTGCTTAATAAAATATAATTGATTATTTTAAACGAGAATGACCACTTAATATTACATCAATAAACCTATATCAGCTACCGTCTATAGAAGGCATTGACAAGACAGAGGATCGGCAACGTTGTTCTCCTATCTTTCTCCATTGCCATTATAATGTGGACCTCACTATAGGTCCCAGGGACTACTAGGTCTATAAGACCTATATAGGGACGGTAGAGATGTGATCTGCCCTCAATGATCAGGTTATTTTTTTAATGATCAGGTAGGCTAAGCCGCAAATTTTGTGGCTAGTCATCCAAGCAATAATTTGTCCATTGTCAGGATTCCAGCCACTCTTGCTACGATTCTGCCAATAAATTAAATCCGGCATGACGATGCTTTATCACGTGCAGGAATTCTACGACTCAATAGGTTACGCGTGCAAAAAGCCAGAATTCTTCGATTTAATAAAACTGGGAATTTCAAATGTGTTCTGAGAATATTTTACTCCTGTTTTGAATAATCAATATGATTTACAAGTCTCTATTGATTAGAATTCTATTGTAGTCTGAGAATATTTTTCTCCTATTTTGAATAATCAATACGATTAAAAATCTTTCCAAATTCTATTGATTAGAATTCCAGTGTAGAATGAATGAGAACAGAATGCATAAAATAATATTCAAGGAGAGGCTACATTCCAGAAAGAAGAGAGAAAGACGAAGAATGAAGTGAGAAACGATCTCCAAAAAATGGGATGTAGAGGAGGAACCGAATGACAGAGAACCGATAAGAGTGGAGAACTGTAGTGGAGGCAGCCGAAGCTCATATTGAGCTGTAGTGCTAAAAATAAAATTGATTAGAATTTTAAATGTGATCTGTGAATCTTTTCTCCTACTCCGAATTTACGAACCGATAACAACTCTTGCCAAACTCAGTTGATAATTTTTTCAATGATCAAAAGAGAAATTATAAAACAAAACTCATCTTATCAAAGGAAATAGCTGAAACAATGCACTCAGTCTCCAGATAGTCTGTTGGAGCAATCCATCAAAATGACTATTAAATCGTTTGCATGATTGATGCATTATTTTGAAAGCTCATTTTTGCAATTTAAGAAACGTAATTTCACATGATTAGGTTGATGAATGAAGTTAATTAGTGCAATGAATCAAGAACAAAGTTTGCTCATTGGACTTCAGATATTGTGATAATTGGTATCAAATACGATGCATTTATAAACTGCGCTTTGTTAGCTACCCAATCAAAGTCCATGATTCACTTTCAAGATATAGAGAAATATAGAGATGGGTTTTAAAAATCAGATTAGAGATGACTAATAATTATTAATTATTGTTTTTTATGATTGTAGATGAAAAATCTAGGCCCAGTTGCACAAAAGCTGGTTAAATTTTAACCGTGATAGAGAAATATAGAGATGAGTTTCAAAAATCAGATTAGAGATGACTAATAATTATTAATTATTGTTTTTTATGATTGTAGATGAAAAATCTAGGTCCGGTTGCACAAAAGCTGGTTAAATTTTAACCGTGATTAACTTTACGAGAACCAATCAGAGTTTTTGAAAAGACGGCTTCTCTGATTGGTTCTCGTGGAATTAGGCCCGCCGCAAAGTTGACCCACGCTTATCCACGAAAAGCAACCCACGCCGTGGGATGTTTTGTAAACCATTGCTAGGCTTCTCCAGACATCTGTGTAATACATGCAATGAATAATCCACTTTACAGTTGGGTTGTGAGTGATGTTGTGGTACTTTTCCATAATGAAAACACAAATTTGAAATAAAAAAAACAAACACAAAAGTCAACCACTTTTTATACTGTTAAAAAGTTTTAAAAACTAAGTTTTTATACTGTTAAAAAGTTTTTAAAACTTTTAAAAAGTGGTTGACAATTTCAAATTTGTGTTTTCAATAATCCACTTGTCAGCTGATGGATTATGAATAATTCTATAGCATGGTTTACAAAACATCCCACGTCGTGGGTTGCTTTTCGTGGATTAGCGTGGGTCTACTTTGCGGCGGGCCGTAATCACGGTTAAAACTTAACCGGCACCTACTGTTTTTCGAAATATCTCCAAAATTCAGGTACGTATTTGGAATTTGTAAACCATGAAGTCTGAAACTTCCCTGAATATTAACAATGATCAAGATGTAAACTTCTCAAGTCTCTTGTAATCAAATCTAAGTAAAATTTAACCGGCACCTACTGTTTTTCGAAATATCTCCAAAATTCAGGTACGTATTTGGAATTTGTAAACCATGAAGTCTGAAATTCCCCTGAATATTAACAATGATCAAGATGTAAAGTTCTCAAGTCTCGTGTAACCAAATTAAAGTAACTAAGTAACAACCTAAGCAACCAAATCTTCCGGTTGTCTCTAATGCACAATAATTATTTTATTACTGAGCCCCATTCTAATAAATAATCATGAAATCAAATTTTTCCATGGTAGGATAATGTGAGCGAATGGAAACTAATAAACATAAACAACGAGATTCAAATGTTTCCGTTTTCCAAGCTCTTAAATTCTATACTCAAGCCAGGATAATCCCAGATTAAGGAACTTTAGAGTAGCAACACCTCCAAACATCCAATCGAGATGCCGTCTTCTAAAAATAGCCTGAATCAAACGCAGAAAATGCAGAGTGAGATTAGAATATGAGATGCATATGCTGAAGAAATCCTCTGCGAGAATGTACTCTCGATCGATGGACCTTGCTTTTAAACATTTTTTTCTTTTATAAATCAGCCAAGGTCTTCGAGCATCCAGACCCCCTTTGTGGTGTTAGTGGCCGTCGCCTATACTTTCCTTCTTCTTTTATTCCTCTTTTTATCCGTATTCTCTTCTTTTTTCGACGGGGACTTCGACCGCGAAAACCGGTTTGTGAGGGGCTGTAGTAGTTGTAAGAAAGCGTACTATGAATTTAAACACCAACAAAGACAGCGAACACAATCGAAGACTATCTCTGTCCGTTCTTTTCTATCTTGAAATGGTCTTCCACTATTTTAGAAGTTAATGCACTCCATCATTATTGCCTTTGTACAACACAATTCTTGATCCATTCCAGGGAAAATCTGTTGTTGTTCCTATAAAAGGTTTGAGGAGCTGTCCTATTATTTTAGAACAATCGCTTGAACCTCTTTTAAAACCAAAGAAACAACAATATGAAAGTTTCTCTTATGGGAAATTCAAAATATAATTATGTAGAAACTAGGAATCTCCAATCAAGAATGAAGATCTTACTTCAATCTCAAAACTAGCTACGAGTAATTAAATGGAAAGTCTCTCATTCAATTGCTAAGATATTGTAAGAATAAATATGGAATACAATAGTCAATTTTGGAGATAAATTATCAGTTTTTTAAATGAATTTTTTAAAACCATGGGTTTGGGGGACACCTCTTAAATCAACTAATCCAATTCACAGTTCTAATAAGTGAATAATAATAATAATAATAAAACCGAATTACATACTATTTAACATACTATTGTTAATACAATTTTTTTTTAATACGTCTACAATTTTTTAATGTAGCAATAAAGAATAATTTTGAATTTTAGGAAATCACATTTCCAATTTATAATATTATTTATTATTTATTTCCAATAAATAATAATTGATTAAATTTACACTGTTTTCAGAAATGTTGTGAAACTTCTCCAAGATGAGGTGAAGAAGTAATTATACAAATATTGTCAAATCCACAAAAATTTAATTTCATTTAAAAACCATACTCGAGTTTCAACGCCTTCATACTAAGCATGATGACAAAGGTGAGGTGAAGAAGTAAGTATACAAATATTGTCAAATCCACAAAAATTAAGTTTATTTGAAACCATACTTGAGTTTCAACGCTGTACTTGGCATCATCTTCAGTTTCCACAGAAGATGTTGCCAAAGATGATTAACTAAAGTATGGATTTTGAATAAACTTAATTTTTGTGGACTTGACAATGTTTGTATAATTACTTTTTCACCATATAATAAAGCTGAAAGAATACCATTTAAAGTCTATAATTATCAGCCAGTAGGCAAAAGAGATGTTGGCGGACCACGCAAGCGTTGGCAATAATAGGATTTTTTTATGTTTATTTGAATAATTGGCTAGATGTGAGTCGGAACAGGTTAAAGCCTAATCCTTGTTTGTAAGAAGAAGAAGAAGAAGACCATATGATAATTGATTATTTTCTGATAGTTCAATTCACGAATTGGGAGAAGTCCAAGAGTGAACAGCTATTATTTATTTTGTATATTTGTATCAGAAATTTATGAAGCAATCATTGACTTTGGAAGTCAACAATTATTACTATGAGGATATCATTCCGAATTAATTTTGTAAATTATGATTTATTTATTTAATCATTCAGAATTACCCAACTTACTGAAAAGTACCAGAGGCTTATAAGCCCAAAACGGTTCCAATTCTAATTTATACAACAGTCCAAATGTAGCTAGGTTATGTGTCACTTAACATTCTTCAATTACACACTCAAATTTCTTATAATGAAGAGTTTTAAGGAACGCCTCAAATTGAATACATTTTTATTTCTGGGAAAGTTTATTGAATAAAAAAGTAAATAAAAAGGTCTTGGAGAAAGTAGAACTGATGACTTTGTTAAGAAAACGACTAAATTGTACAATTTAGCTGAATTGTATTTAGACTAAATACAATTTACAGTTTACAATTTAGACTAAATTGTACAATTGTACAATTTTAGCTAATTGTAAAGAAGTGATCAACCAGCTTACAGCTATGAATGACCGTTTCAAACCAAATTGTAGGTGCTAAGGCCTTTTCAAGTTTAGGTCTATAGTCAGGTCTATTGCCTACCCGTTCAGCTCAAAAAACTTGAGAATAAAAATTCAGATAGTGAACAGATCTTTGATGTAATTACTATCATTATGCTTTACACAGGTCTTCCACATAAACTATAGGGCGTAAAACATTTCAAAACTACAAAATGTAATGTTTTCTCCAGTCAGATCAATTTTTACTGCTGACTTTCTCGAAATGAACGGACAATTTGAGTCTAACAACTTCAGCCTTCCATCTTCGTTTTGAAACGAAAGCAAGATGTAATTTTCGTTTCTGCTATGCAATTTTCACTACAATTTGTCTTGATATGTAGCTGGAGGGACTATGGGGTTTTTGTTCGTTTTTCTCAAGGTACATGCTAAACTTCGGATTTCTCTTCCTAGAAAATCTCCCAAATGCTTTTTAGTGACTAATTATGAAATATCCTAGGTTTGCAGAAGCATTCATTTTCTATTCCTTTCCATTTATAATTTTCAATTTCTATATCCTTCATCCAAATATAGACCACATGATATAATAAGGTGCGTACAGATACGCGCCGCGAACATGAGCAATTCACTTTTAATCAGCTGAACTATATCTGTATTTTTACAGAAACGGTAAGATACAGATATAAAAAGCTTGGCATCAGCTGATTAAAAGTGAATTGCTCATGTTCGCGGCGCGTAAATCTGTACGCACCTATACAATATAATAACATTTTACTTTATTTATTTATGATTTTTAAAAGAAAGCACTAACCGGGATAGAAAAATTAAGGATACTTCTTGTACCGTTTCTCTCCCAAATTTAGATAACATTTCAAAATCCCAAAATAGGGTTATGATTTCACTTTTCTGAAATTTAGTCCATTTTTACTCAAAAACTGAGAATTTTAAATTTAGAATACAAATAATATAATTGAAATGGTAATGTACTTCTTTCAAGAAAACCAAACTGCTTAAGCTATTTAATATATAAGTTATCTCTTTCTACACTATTCAGTCTATTTTATTTCTTCTTCTTCTTCTTCTTCTTCTTCTTCTCTTCTTCTTCTTCTTCTTCTTCTTCTTCTTCTTCTTCTTCTTCTTCTTCTTCTTCTTCTTCTTCTTCTTACAAACAAGGATTAGGCTTTAACCTGTTCCGACTCACATCTAGCCAATTATTCAAATGAACATAAAAAAATCCTATTGTTGCCACCGCTTGCGTGGTCTGCCAAAGTCTCTTTTGCCTACTGGCTGATAATTATAGACATTAAATGGTATTCCTCTATTTTATTTCAATTTGTTTTTTTATTTCTACATTTCTATTAGTTCCTCATCATCTATTATTTATTTTTTATACCCACACCCAGAAGTCAACATCCTAAAAGAACAATTTAAATACAATTTATAACAGCACTAATAAAACTCAAAATATAAAACCCACTCATAATAATATTGTTTGTTCTAGAACATGACAAGTTATGGGGATAAGACAGGGTGGGCAGGAGCAAACTTCAATTCCACATTTTGTTAACATGCATCGTTATTGGATAATAAAAACAAAACTGTTTTGATCGACACCATAGAATGTCTAATCCATTTCAGAGGGTGATAATTCAAGTATATAAAATACTAGTATTGACGTGAGTGCAATCTCTGTTCTCTGTTGTTCTTTTGTCGTATTTTCCGCAGATGTAACGCAATCTGGTGGGTGGGGTGTGGCACAAGACACTGCAATTTAAAAGGCAGACAGGTGCGAAAATTGCAACACAACTTGAATTTGCAACATAAATAATGACCGCGTCCCACAATTTCTTTGCGAATATTCAAATACCGTTTCTATTTTTCTTCTGTTGAGCCATGTTGCTGCAGTAATCCGCGCCAAATTTGGAAGATCCGCTTCTCTCGCAACTAATGAGGGCCGCTCACTCTAGCGCGGTCACTCTTCCATCATTTCGACTTCTAAACTCAAGACAATTACTCAATTGTTTTCCTACATAATGACGGCTTGTAACTAGATGCCGATAAACCAACGATATTCCTAGTAATAGAGACGACAATGCAGCAAAGCTACGATTACATTGGTCAAGTTTTCTCAAGGTTTGGAGTTGAATGGACGATTTAGAAAACGTGAAGTCAAGTTTACTTGAAATCAGGTTTTCATAACCTCAAAACTATTTAATTATGTTTATTTAAAAAGTTGAGAAATCCTATTAATCTCAAAGTTTTTTTCATCTGCACCACACTCTTTTATGCAGAGAAAGCTTGTTCTATTAAGGGGCTATTCAAAGTATGAAACAATCTATTTGGTAAGTGGGAATAATTTTTGAAGGAGCTAATTGAAGAGTCTTAACTAAATTCTTAATTTCTAGTACGGAAAAGAAAGGAAATGCACTTTGTTTACAGCAATGTTGTAGAATTGTTTGAGTTTGACTCGTACAAATACTATTATTCTCAGCATGTAAAAATAGTTCTACAATCAATACTTGGACTATTTGTATATATTTTACCAAATGGAATAGAGATTATGTCATGGAAAAGAGAACTCCTAACTACCAATAAAATTGCATTATGTACAAGTAAAAGCAGAGACAAGAAATATAGTATAATAAATAATAAATAAAGAAATATATAAGAAATAATTGACCGAGAGAAGTGAGGCCTAAGATTCAAGTCGACGGTTTGGCATTTCTCTTAATGTTTAAATGTTGTGCATACATTTACGGCGAAGGCGGTAATAGATTTTCATGAAATTTGACAGGTATGTTCCTTTTTTGATTGCGCGTCGACGTATATACAAGGTTTTTGGAAATGTTGCATTTCAAGGATAATATAAAAGGAAAAAGGAGCCTCCTTCATACGCCAATATTAGAGTAAAAATCAGACTATAGAATTATTCATCATAAATCAGCTGACAAGTGATTACACAGATGTGTGGAAAAGCCAGTCTATTGCTGTATTTCCATAAGGTCTATAGTTTAAATCAGGTACTTGTGGATGAGAATATTGCGTGAGGTCTACTGTTCACAGAACTACTAGTTATGAAGTAGAGAAATCTTATTAATCTCAAAGTTTTCTTCTTCATCTGCACTACACTCTTTCTAATAATAATACTGAGGGTGATGTCCACATGATCTCTTAGGCTTGTGCGTGGGTAATGAGTGAAGGGAATGATGATGAGAGATGACGACTACTTCTTAGGTAGTCGGGACCGACGACTTATTGTCTCCTCCGAAACACGTTGCTTTATACATTCTATATTCACTGACAACGCTTTAAAACACATTTTCTAATATTCTAATACTTGGACTATTTAAATATATTTTACGAAATGGAATAGTGATTATGTCATGCAAAAGAGAACTCCTAACAACCAATAAAATTTTATTATGTACAAGTAAAGAAATATAAAGAAATATATAAGAAATAATATAAATATCTTATGCTTATCCTTTATCTATGGTAAAAGTAAATCTACTATTCTAGATTTCTCGCGATTTCAAGCATATACTTTCTGTACTTGATCTATGTATCGTACATAAATAGATACATAGAAATTAAATACAGTAAAGTATACATCAATTCTTAGCTGTAAACTCAATATAGCTTAGAAGATTCATCATTCAAATAAGTTACGATACATTCAAATAAATCAAGATAATAAATCACCAACTTTCAACAACTATTATCAGTTAACGACTCATTATTCTTTCAGTAACAAAGCAGCAAAACAATATGTGTTCCACTTTTGAAATGATAGTAGGGCAAGAATAGTATTGCTTTGCGTCTTACCTTCGTAGGAGATGTACCTGGAGTCATGCTCATGGGCCGATGTTGTATCCAATGTTATCAGAAACAACATCGCCAACAGCCAATGCAGCATTTTGCCTCCTGCAGACAAAAATAATTTGAATTGGCCCTATGTAGACATCGAACAGAGATAAAAGTGTTATTGTTTCATAAGGGCTGTTATTGATACAGTATCACAAGGAGAAATAGTATTTAAACGACTTGATAATGGGATTATATTAGCCGAAACATGTCTTGTCTAAATATAGATATAAAGAAAATAAAAATCTCATTACCCTTTTTTGAAAAATTTTATCACAACATGTTTCGGACATTTATGCCATTTTCAAGTGATATGAAGTAAACAAATAAATACTACTGGAAGATTCTTATTTTGATCATATGTTAGTGTATTCATATGTTTTTATGAACTAGGACTGTAAATTTTTGGTTTAAATTCGCATGATTCTATCAAAAATGGGGTTATTGGTGTCTAATTATTGGATTAAGTTTATTATTTTATCTCTGTTTGATTTTGCTGCTTTATAAATATGAAATTCTTCTTTGACATTCAGTTTTCGACTTTTATTACCATAATTAAGTATTTTCATATTGGAATTTATATCTGTAAAATTATGGCCTGAATCTATCAAGTGTTCAGCAAAATTTAGAGTCCTAGTTCATAAAAACATATGAATACACTAACATATGATCAAAATAAGAATCTTGCAGTAGTATTTATTTATTTACTTCATATCACTTGAAAATGGCATAAAATGTCCGAAACATGTTGTGATAAAATTTCTCAAAAAAGGGTAATGAGATTTTTATTTTCTTTATATCTATATTACAAGTAGCCCTATACAGAAAAGAGATAAATAACGTGTCTAAATAATTTCAAAAAGGGTACTCAGATTCTATTTTTTATTTATATTCAAAAGCAGCCCTAAAGAAAAAAAATGGTATTACTGTATATAAAGGTACGAACAGACTTATGCGCCACGAACACACGCATTTCACTTTCCATCAGCTGATTCTATACTTATTAAACATGTATTTGTACAGGAACAGTAAAATACAGAGATATAACAAGTACAGCATCAGCTGATGAAAAGTGAAATGCGCGTGTTCATGGCGCATAAGTCTGTACGCACCTTAAGGCTTCTTCAGAATGTAAATGTTGTTCGATTTTTGTTGAAAGCATTATTAAAGGTTGGTCTTTTTTGTAATGATTATTGTTTTTCAAGAACAAGAATTGTGTAAGTGTACTCAATTACAGTTCTAAATTAGTGTAGAATAGTACATGAGTATAGAATATAGAATGCTTCTGAAAACTTCATTGAAATTGAATGTTTGTAATTAAAATTTATTCACAACACTGACATGTTTTACAAATATTTTTACAATGCAATAAATTATTATAAAGAAACAGTATCATGATGGAAAAAAAGAAAATAACTTCAGTAGATTAACAGATGTGGTTGAAGTTCTACACTATTTTTATTGTACATAATAATATGACCGAGACAGTCACTTGATTTTGGTAACTAAAAAAAATAATACAAAAAAGAGTAAGTCTTTGTCAATTTCACACAAACAGAAATAGAGCAATAGTAAAAAACAAAAAAGAAATAATAATAAAACCTGAAATAAAAACAAATAAAATATAATTCCTCGAAGTACCTAAGCATGATTAGAAAGAAATTTATTCATGAGTGATATGCGAAAGTAGAGGTTCATCAAAAACGTATTTGTTTCACAAGAGTTAGGGCGTTTTTAAATGACATAAAAAATTGTGAAGCGTTCATAGTGAGTTCAGGATGGAAAATTGACAGTGTTTTATATTTCTCCGTGTGTTGATATTGCTACGGAAAAAATACAAATACAAATACAATACAACACAAGATATACAAAAATACAATACAGGGAGTCATATCCCCTTTGTATCCTATTACCTAATAAATTGAACCTTCAATTTACAAAATACTACTATAGAGTATCTTCCATTACCGGTATTATTGTCTTCAAACATTGGTTCATTCACTTTCAAAAACACTATTTGAAATGATTGAAAATTCAATCTATTTACTTTTTGTGTAGTTGAGAAGTTGATATTTTGATAATTATTGACAATTTCTTAGTCTTTTCCATTCAATCTATTTATGTACAATTTTCCTAGCCGGAGCTAGTAGTCAATTTGTCATCTACTGAGACTTCACTGGAAGATTAATGCAGAAAGAAAAATCTCCTCAAGTACGTGAAAGATATGACTGAGTCAAATAATACGAACCTAACTAGAAATAACAAACGAAGCTTCCCTAGTTCCTGATTGCTATAATTGAAACTGGGAATAATTATAAAGTAGCCAGCCTGTTTTGATGGGCTAACAGAAATAGGGCTGTGCAACATAGAATTAGAGGTTCAATTCATCTACAATCCCCAGTAGCTCTGAAAAGGTAGAGCGTAGATGTTTCTGGGAGGTCCCATCTCTTTCTCATCAATCCTTATAATGGCTTTAGGTCACGTTCAGTCAGTATTCACGTTCACCACTCGTTTTTCGACAGTCGAAGAACAAATAAATCAAGATTTTCGATTCGGAATACACTGTTATTTGGGATAAATCGTAGGATTACTAGAAACTAAAACTGTAACTTTCTTTTGGATCTTGGATTTGAAATTGATATACTGTTATTTGGGATTAATCTCAGGAACTGACGCTTTCTTTTGGCTTTGGATCATAATTCAAGAGGTGCCTCAGTATTCACAGTTAGTGTCGAGATATCCTCACAATGCTTGATGGAGAGGTATGGACCACATTCTGGAGATATCTCAAGTCAACGGAATTTGTTGAAACATTTTAGTGACACAGTTATGTGCTTGGATAATATTATAATATACTGTCAATTATTCACGTTCTTCTTTGCTCTGCACCAAAGTGAATGCATTTACTTTTTTCACAAACATACAGTTTGGCCCGATTTAACCAAAATGAAAACAAGGTTTGAGCGACAGTTAGATCTAAACCAACAAAAATCATATTACGAAACTAATCATTTGACTGGATCTTACTGACGCTCAAACCTCAAACATAGAAGTTTATTGACCGAACGAAGTGAGGTCTAAGATTCAAGTCGACGGTCTGGCATTTCTCCTAATGTTTAAATGTTTAAATGTTTATATATTTATATGTTGCGCATTTACGGCGAAACGCGGTAATAGATTTTCATGAAATTTGACATGTATGTTCATTTTTTAATTGCGCGTCGACATATACACATTGTTTTTGGAAATTTTGCATTTCAAGGATAATATAAAAGGAAAAAGGAACCTCCTTCATACGCCAATATTAGAGTAAAAATCAGACTATAGAATTATTCATCATAAATCAGCTGACAAGTGATTACACAGATGTGTGGAGAAGCCAGTCTATTACTGTATTTGTATAAGGTCTATAGTTTCAATAAGGTACTTGTGGATGAGAATATTGCGTGAGGTCTACTGTTCACAGAACTACTAGTAGCTCTAGTAGGTCTACTATTACTAGTAGAACTACTATTAGGTCTACTATTACTAGTAAAACTACTAGTAGTTCTGTGAACAGTAGACCTCACGCAGTATTCTCATCCACAAGTACCTGATTGAAACTATAGTCCTTATGGAAATACAGCAATAGACTGGCTTCTCCACACATCTGTGTAGTCACTTGTCAGCTGAATTATGATGAATAATTCTATAGTCTGATTTTTACTCCAATATTGGCGGATGAAGGAGGCTCCTTTTTCCTTTTATATTATCCTTGAAATGCAAAATTTCCAAAAACAATGTGTATATGTCGACGCGCAATTAAAAAATGAACATACATGTCAAATTTCATGAAAATCTATTACCGCGTTTCGCCGTAAATGCGCAACAAATAAACATTTAAACATTAAGAGAAATGCCAAACCGTCGACTTGAATCTTAGACCTTACTTCGCTCAGTCAATTAGATCTAACTGACGCTCAAACCTCACACCTGAAAGTTTATATGTTCAGTTACAGTTACTCCTTTGTTAACTGGTTTAGTAAGGCTCAACTCACACTTACGCGACTCAGGTCGAGAAGAGACTCGACTCTAGTGGAGAGCATGTGTTCCCAAATGGTGACAGTCGCGGAGACTAGAATCGACTGGTCTGAGTGTCACCATTTGGAAACACATGCTCTCCACTAGAGTCGAGTCTCTTCTCGACCTGAGTCGCGTAAAGGTGAGTTGAGCCTTCTAGTTTCAGTTTTTGATAAAATCGGGCCTATGAGGATGACAATCTGAACGCATACTTTCAAATTATAATTTCCTATATTTGATTACATGAACCTGTACTTTCTGGAGCTTAAATAACTAAACGACATCTTGAAAAACAATAATGATCCTTCAATCCATTCTATAGTGAGGTTTACGTTATAATGGCAATGGAGGAAGATAGCAGGACAACGTTGCCGATCCTCTGTCTTGTCAATGCCTTTGATGGTAGTTGATACAGGTTTATTGATATAATATTAACAGTTAATTCTCGTTTAAAAAATAAATTATATTTCATTGAGCAAGAAATTATATTTTCAATAATTTCATAATGATTGAGATGAAATATTTTCTTAATTAATGATTAATTCTACATTGTTAAAAGACGATCTGGCAACAGAGCAAAGCGAGAAAGAGATAGCGCTATCTGCTTTGTTGAATAATACACAAGGATATAGTGAGGTCCACGTTATAATGTCAGTGGATAAAGATAGGAGAACAGCGTTGCCATTTGTCTGCCTTGATTAATTATATTTCTACATTGTTAAAAACTTATTTGGCAACGTTGCGGAGCTAGAAAACGATAGTGCTATGTGTTTTGTGGGATAATAGACAAGGATAGCAACACCAAAGTTAATCAAATACTGCCATTATAACATGGACCTCACTATTAATAACAATACCATTGCTAATCAAACACTGCCATTATAACGTGGACCTCACTAAAGATTCCTACCTTCTGTTTCTGCAAACTTGTTATAGAATAACTCAGCAAAATCCTTGGAAAGGGGGTGCGAAATGGATATTGGTGTAAGCAACTAGCACTTTTTTCATTGATGAGGAAGTTTTATTTCAGAAAGAATTATGTACACCACTTTGCCTGTATTGATTGAATTCATGTAGCTATTTCACTTTAACACATTCACAAATACACTACATGAGAGAGGAAATATTACTAGAAGGGTATTAATACTTGAAGAATATTACTAGAAGAGTATTAATACTTGAAGTATATTACTCAAAAAGTATTCTTTCCTCTAACACCAACAACACAGATGCCCGTCCGATAGCTAACACAGTACTGAGCTCAGCTTAGCTTCACGATATCTCTTTGCCGTAGTTCGTTCATAAAAACTCTTGCCACCAATGATAACCTTCTCTTCAAAATATTATTCAAGGCTGTGGTTTAATCGTAATTTTTTGGCATTAGATCAATTTGCTTCTCTATTAGATAACCTATTCACCGAGAGTATAATAGAGAATGGATAATGTACCGACTACATAGAAAAAATTCTGATGACAAAGTACAATAATATAGTAAGCGGAATCGATTGAGAAGATGGGAATAATCTAATGTGGGATGTAGTTTAATATTATGTCATACAGAGCAAATACAGATATATTTTATCACAATGTCTTACATAATTCTGAGGTGTACTTTGAAAGGAGTTTTACAAAAATAGTTCAGTTTTGTGTTTCAAAAGGGACTAGATGACAATATTATTGGATATGAGTGATAAAATAATCTATGACTGGTATAGTATAAATTTCAGTATATTTCACAACCTGACTAGCAATCTAGCAATACTTATGAGCTAATATTGAAAGAAAATATCAAAAAACTCAATTTCGGGAGAATTGATTCTTGTTATAGCATTAGTGAGGTATTCATAAACAGCTAGGTCTTCTTGTTGAGGCCAAGTTGAAGTAATCATCAAGAAATGTTTAGTCATGACCAAATATTTTTCCGCGCTGACTCTATCGAGTTACTCTCACAAATAGTATATTTCGCACCTAGAGCAGAAAATGAGATTTTTCCGGCTCGAAATCGGTTTTCAAGTCCGAGGCCGTAGGCCGAGGACTAGAAAAGATTGAGAGCCAGAAAAACATTTTTGCCCGTGGTGCGAACGCTATTTTTCGCCACACAGAAAAATAAACAATATAAATTCTGTGGTAATCTGAATATCACGAAATTGTCCAAGTATTTTTATTTTTTATTCTGATTTGTCTAAATAACCTAAAAGATGATGTTCAATTATGTGGGAGGTTGAATTTATACTTTTTTATTCTTTCAAATGACAATAAGATTATATTATTAAATGTTTTAATTATTGAATAATGAACACCAATAATGAAAAGGTTTTTGATCAGCTGTTTTTTTGATCACCTTTCTTACTTCCATGTTAGCGGCTGGAAAGGGTACTCTATCCGGCCTAGGCCGGAAAGAAACCTGTTCTGACGTCAGACGAGAGCCGTCTGCAAACAATGTCTTCCAGATCTAAGTAGGGACTGGAAAACAGCTGCTTTCTGTGCAGTGTGTCGAAAACACATTATTTTAAAAATCTAAAGCAGGCCTATTATGTTAATTGCTTGAACACCCATATCACGATGTTACATCATAATTATTGTATTTATTTTTTTTTGAAGAAATACTGGTTTGTTCACTTACAGTATTTTAGAGAAAGATAATTCTAGCGGAGAAAGGCAGAACTAACTGAACCCAACAACATAAATGAGACTGCCTATACAAGTGTAAGCCACGCCCCAAATCCAACGAGCAGTCCGATTGGCCAATGACAAGCAAGTGACACTCTCAAGCTGCTCGCTTCCAATTAAGTGAGCTGTGAAGGCAAAATGGCATCTTATCAACTCATTGACCATTTAGACAGATCCCTGGTATTAGAGACGTGGAATTCAGAATTCCTACATCAATTTCAAATAAAACCAGAATCAAATCAAATAATTTTTTATTGACCAAAATCAAAACATTATACACATCTCACAATATTCATCCGAAATTCCCGAAAATAATTGCAATTTCTCGTTATTGTCTTGAGTATTGTAAGTGTAATAATGCCAAAAAATATTCATTCATTCCAAGAACGATTGAACAAGAAACGTTTAAATTCGATTCACTGATTCAGTTGGAAGATGAGACTAAGATAAACATCAGGAGAGATCAATACATTAAAACGATATAAACTGTCATTCAGAGTTTATAAATGAATAATTTAATAAACTATGTTGGAGAATGACAGACAAATCATGAATGTCAAGTACTGGGGTTCCTCTCGTAGTACGATCACGTTGTATATTTTTCTACAAGTAATGTATATTACTTTTCTAACTTGAACCGTCCCAATGATATAAACAACACAGGAGGTAAGGGAATTTGGGATGTTAAGTTACGAAAGTGCCATGTAAACCCTTGTTACGTTAGTCAACACTTCATGTGGGGAGTTGAGTTCAACAAGCCAACCAACAAACAATACCTTACTCACTCAACATAGTACGTAGACGAAGGGGAAGGAAAGTAAACACTGTTTAAATGAGCATTCCTTCAATTGTATAATCATACTGGAACAGTATGATTATTTACGGAATCAAAGAACACACGAAAATCAAGATACAAAAACAATCCAGTGTCGTAAATTCAAGTGCATAGTTTAATTTCAATATCGGGGCACTGAGCTTCGCTCGTTATTCATTCATTGACTTTTGATAAATCGAACACAATTCTTTAAAATTATTGGGGAAGTACTAACAGGCACAGCCCAAAACTGTTTCTTTCCTGAATTTTGATTTATACACTATAAATAGTCCAGAAAGTAGGTTATGTTCCATACACTTGAATTCAAGTTCAATTTTATGTTTAAACACTTGAAAACAAGAAATTTATAATTTAGATTATATACAAACCAAATTGAATAACAAAATAACACTCACTAATCACTTGAAATTGTCAAATAATGATCAACTTTGAAAATTATGATATACTCTAGTTTAGGAGGATTAAAGGTGCGTACAGATTTACACGCCGCGAACATGAGCAATTCACTTTTAATCAGCTGATGCCAAGCTTTTTATATCTGTATCTCACCGTTTCTGAAAAAATACAGATATAATCAGCTGATTAAAAGTGAATTGCGCATGTTCGCACTTTTCACACATTGCAATGACCTTATCATGTCATGTCAACAAATCAGATTATGTTGATCAAATCGATTAAAAATTGTCTAGCTAGATCAAATTTCTCGCTGATTGATTATGATTACACAGCTGGAAATAATTCTGTCTCTCTCCCACACGCACACGCATCTTCTGTTATCGAGATACGACGAAATTCTCATCTGTTTTCCAAGGATGAATTATCCTTTCATTGTCGGTCAGCGAGTTTTCGAAAGAATGAGACCTAGTGCAATCGAATCTTTATATCATAAACCTACTATGTTCCAAATTTCGAGAAAATCGTTAGAGCAGTTTTCGAGATCCGTAAAACATAAATAACCAGATATATACAGAAATTGCTCGCTCAATATAATAAGATTTATTAATAGAAAATAGATGCAATGCTGGTAATAACAACAGGCCCAAAACTGTTTTTAACCTCAATTCATTCATTTATACAATAAGTACATTATCAAAATGATAGAGAGAAGAAAAATAAGGTAACCTTGTGCTATTCCTCTCCCAAATTTAGATAAAACATTTCCGAAATAAGTTTAGTCTGGTAGTTCTTCAATTCACAAAATTGTCAGTCCTCCAGTATTTCCACAAAGTAGATTTTCAAATTTAGATGCTTCAAAACTAAACATACAAGAAATATTTCACATTACAAAATAAACAGTCAAGAGGTTCTGTAGAGCTCATGATTTGATTTATATTTTCCTGGATAGAGAGACCTTTGAAATATTCCCATACCAATCTCAATGAAACCTGAAATGAGCTAAATGAGCTAAACCAGAGTTGAGCTAAGCCCATCAAATGCAACCAGCCATCGCGGTGTGGATATTGAACAAGATGGAAAAATTACATTTTCATTTAATCAAGTCGTTCTTTTCCACGCTGATTACAACTTGTTCAACATGACTCCGCACCTTCCAACACGTGTTTCGCTTGATTAGGGCCATTATCGGCGTTACTGGAGAGTGCATCATTCTCATATACAGTGCCAGGTTCCAATACATGAGAGAAACGATATCACGAAACACACCGATCAAATAAAACTCAATCTATAAATCTGGATTGAACTCTTCAGATATACTGTATCAGATACTTCAAATACTGTATCAAATTATTATATTCATGCAAAGTCGAAGGTTTTTTCAAAATATAAAATGAATAAATATAACGATTACTAGGCATACATTTTGAGTTTTCCAATGTCTAACTTTGCCTGTTTGAAACATCAAAATGTTGAACTATAATATTATTATACTATTCCCTTGCACTTTGTTGCAAAGATTCAGATTCACAATCAAGATTTATGCGGAATTCCCTTTTCTATTTTGATGATATCACAGTGTGAACTTCTTCTTCTTCTCCTCCTTCTTCTTCTTCTTCTTCTTCCTTCTTTCAGCATACATCTTCATCTTTCAATATCATCATTTTCAGCATATCACTCAACCTTAACAACGTATAGAAAATCCAAAAGAAAAATGCAGTTAAATAAGCTTCCTGTTTTTATAACTAGTTGGTCACCAAAGCATTTCAACCAGTAGGACAGGTATATTCTTGGCTCAAATCTCGGCATGCATCTCCACTGCTTATTCATCTGTAATAATCTACTGGAACGTCGATAAAACTCCACTACAGCATTCAGCATTCAGCCTTTATCAAACAGCAGTCAACAGAGATGTTGTACTAAGACTACTGTAGACCGTGAATATTACGACTGATTTATGATTCCAGTAATTAACCCACTTAATTTGACATCCTATAGTGAGGTCCACGTTATAATGGCAGTGAAGTAAGATAGGAGAAAAACGTTGCCAAGTTTCTCCTTTTTGCCACTGAGTGTACACAGCTGTTACTCAATTCATCCCATATAATTTTATCTATATATTAATAATTATCATTTCCTTGATTACATAATCAATTTAATGTCAAATTAATCAAGGAATTTTTTTCCATAATTTGATTCGAAAATTTGCTTTCATAACTAAGATCAGATTTTTATTTTTATACAAACCTGAAATGGCGGCTGATTTAAAAAGCTGTGATACAACAATCTGAATTTCAAAACAAGAGAAATTAAGTTATTTGGTGGGTATTCTATTCCAATTTCATTTAAAAATTATAGAAAAATAAAAATTTCATTCGGGATAAGTAATTTCAAAGGAAATAATTCTGAAATAACCTTTCAATATTATTTATACCGGTACGAGTAGGTCTAACCTATATGTGTAGGCTAACTGAAGCATGGATGAAGTCTAGGATGGTTAGTTATCAACTTTTAAAATGTCAATATATTTCAATTTAGGATCATTCATCATTCTACAAATTTATTCTTGTTTAAAATAATCAATTATATTTTCATTCGTCAAGAATAGTTATTTGTGCAACTAGTGCGCAAAGTGCCACTTTGCTGCACCGAAAGAAACGTTTACGCACGAGTCGTAGGCGAGTGCGGAATGATGGTTTCTTGAGTGCAGCAAAGAAACTTTGCGCACATATTGCACATTAAATTTTTCCTACAGTTACCATTGAATGTGAAAAGTCAGTAATAGACGGTGAACTTGTCCTACACCAGATAAAATGTTTGTTTGTGCAAATCTTTAGTATTTTTAATGCTGATAATAAATATTGCAACCATTCCACAACAGAATTATTTCAAATTCAGTCTGAATGACAATAGAATGAATATTAAAAAGTTATATGAGATTCAATTATAATAATACTTCCTCTACAAGAAGTCATCAGCAAGTGTAGAAATGGCACTTGCCTGGATAATGTATGTATTTTGAGCCATCAATGAGCCTCAAAAACATTATACTCCACCCTTGACTAAAAGTTTAATATTCTCCTATCCGAAAACACCCGTGACTAACAGTATAAAATATTCTCCTATCCGAAAACACAAAAGTTATGCAGCAAAACTTTGCTTATACTTAAACGGTGCCCATTAATTTGGTTCATTGATTAATTTGTCTATACGATCAAAGCTGTAAGCTTATGTTTTAATTTGTCTATTAATGTAAATAAATAAATAAGTTAATAGGCCCAGGACTGATCAAGGATTAGGCTAGTGATCAGCCCTCAGGACAGACTTCTAACCTGACCATTCTATGAATTTCATGTGTACTTTTTATTCCAGTCCAAATATCCTCAATTTTGAGTCTGAATGATATATTATACACAAAATTAGTGTAAAAATATAGTTTCAGCTTGTTTTTTTTTCTTGTAAATACATTAGTAAACGTGTCAATTTGGCCTTTCTGCTTTTCTGGCCAATCGCCTAGTAGCAGCATGAAACGTATAATTAAGGTAGGCTTACTGCATTATTTAAAACGTGATTAAATTATATTATATAGACATTACATTTACCTGAAATGCTGAACGTCAATCATTCAAGTCACTGTTGAGTAAACAATATATTGTATTGTGTTTTTGATTACGGTATTCAATAAATCTATTCTGTATTCTGTTTCTAATTCATCAACGGCATTCATTGAAGTTGTTCTACGAAAATGTGAGTAGAGATGTTTCGGGGAGTTGAAGAACTGAATAACTTTTTTTAAAGTGTAAATATTTATGTTTCAAACCTAATGGATACATTATTGTTTTGAAAATATAACCTTAGTGTCAGTAATAAGAGAAACCTAACCACAAAATTAATTGAAGATATGAAAATACTTGATTCCTTGATCATAAAAATGATCGATAAATGTTTCCAATGTCTTCCAGTTAAAAATATAGGCATCTCACACATAAAAAATCGTTCATGATAACTTGAATAGAAATAAAATACTGATATTGAATACTATCAAAACTTCTTGTTTATTTACTGTTCGTTATTCAATATCCCACGGTAATAATCAGCTGTTTTACAAAATTTTCCAGCCAGAACATATTCAGGTTTACCAACATTTCTTTTCCTTTGCCGCACTCTACCGTCATAAAACGTGTTAACTATTTTGTGTTGTTATGTTGCAAATTTGGAGTGCGACAAAGTCTTTGCCGCACTCAAATCTACATTCCCGCACTGGGTGTGGGAATAAGGTATTTTGCGAACTATAATTGATGCGGGAATGAGCACTTTTTCGGGTAACTGTAGGAAAAATATATTCCTCCACGATTTAATAATAAACATTCATTATCGAGATTGGATATTTTGTTCATTAATTATATTTCTACATCATTAAAACCGATCTGGCAACGTTGCGGAGCTAGAAAAGGATAGCACTATCTGCTTTGTCGAATGATAGACAAGGATAGCAACACCAATGTTGATCACATACTGCCATTATAACGTGAACCCTCACTATAGAAGCCCAGTTATCTAGATGTACAGATACATACCACTTGTATCACTTGTTTCGAATTTGTCAGGATGGACTTTTTCTTTTTTAAGAAAACACTCTCCGAGGACCCAATCAACGAGTTTTGGACCAGAGGGTATGAAATTTAATATTACTATATATCACAATTAACATTCTATACTCTCAGTTTTTGGGTGACGATTCAACCGGTTTGATAAGATGGATAATAACTGATGATTCTCGCTCCAAACCTCTTGTAGGCAACCTATCATTTCCAGTCATAAATTTCCCCTATTAGTAGGTGACGCGCCACTCTTATCAAACGAACATGAGCACTACTAACATCAAGTCAAATCGAGTTAGCTGTGATATCAAGTATTTTTTCGGATGGAGGATTTTTGGGAGCAGCAGATTTTGTAAGCGCCAGTGGTTTCAACAGTCGTGTCATTATCTATCGCAATCAATTTGAACTAGAATGCAGATTACCTATCAATATAAAATATAATATCTACCATAGGAAACCTATCCTAGTCTGCATAGTTATAATAACTGAAGCATGGATATCAACCGACGATATGTTCGTAAAGGATGCAAGAAATATACTTCATGTGAGAAATTGGAGGACGGAGGCAAGGAATCGAGATGGTTGGAGAGGCAGGATTGAGGAGGCCAGGGCTCGATTTGGCATGTATGGTCATCTAAGAGAAAAAACTCTCAACATGATTGATAATAATTAGTATTTGGGGGAAGTGAGATCTATAATATAATAAAGGAAGAATAAGCTTATACACGTACGGGATAGGAAATTCACGAATGACCCATCATCACGTCTGAACTACTCAACTGATCAACTTCAAATTTTACATATTGATTCTTAATTTACCGAGGATGGTTAGAGGCCTATTTTAAATTGTTTATGATTCCATTAGGTCAAGCTTTCAGTATGTCAAGATTATAATCAGACCCTTGCGGATCACGGGTTACTGAAGACTGAAATTTATTTTATTGATTTATTTTATTTAATTATTCAGAATTACACAACTTACAGAAAAGTACGACAGGCTTATAAGCCCAAAACAGTTCCAATTCTAATTTATACAAAAGTCCAAATGTAAGTAGGTTATGTGTCACTTAACATTCTTCAATTACACACTCAAAATCAATCAATTTACAAATCAAAACAAACAAAAATCATTTTTAGATTAAAAAAAATACTTTTAAATTAAATTAAATCAATCACAATTAGAAAATTCCAAACTTTGAAAAAACTATAAAATTTTGAGACCGAAGAGACAAATGAAAAATTATTCCCAGTATAAAGTAAAACAGGACAATCTGGGTACTAGTAGTTCTGTGAACAGTAGACCTCACGCAGTATTCTCATCCACAAGTACCTGATTGAAACCATAGACCTTATGGAAATACAGCAATAGACGACTGGCTTCTCCACACATCCGTGTAATCACTTGTCAGCTGATTTATGATGAATAATTCTATAGTCTGATTTTTACTCTAATATTGGCGTATGAAGGAGGCTCCTTTTTCCTTTTATATTATCCTTGAAATGCAAAATTTCCAAAAACCTTGTATATACGTCGACGCGCAATTAAAAAATGAACATACCTGTCAAATTTAATGAAAATCTATTACCGCGTTTCGCCGTAAATGCGCAACATTTAAACATTTAAACATTAAGAGAAATGCCGAACCGTCGACTTGAATCTTAGACCTCACTTCGCTCGGTCAATTAAGCTTTTCAATATTGAATGTTTTATCCATATATTATCATCAATCATAATTACACAGCTTCAAGGAAATTACAACAGGCTCAAGTCCGAAATTGTTCCAATTATAATTGATAAAACAGTCTAGATTTAGCTAAGTTATAAATATTATACAATGGTACTTTGAAGCTACTACGACCCCCATTGGTTGATTGAGCTAGGCCAATGACAGTCCCTCAAAGTAGGCTTGTTCAGCCAATCAGAGATATTTTCACTGTTGGCTATGAGTAGATTATTTTAGTTTTTTATGAGTCATTGGTTATGGCTTCAACTATTTAAAGTTTTTGCCATAATTCACGATCAAGCAACATGATAGATTTGGTTGTAACGACTTCAAGTCGAGTTGTGTTTTTTCTGGCTCTAAATTTTGTAAAATTACGCAACAATTTTTCAATTAATGGTGATTCGAGTGTGATATTTTTGTTTTTCATTCTGTTTTCAACCGTTAAAATTTAAAATCTTTGTTTTTGAGTGGAAATGGACTAAATTTTAGTAATGAGAAATCATAACCCTATTTTGGACTTTCAAAGTGTTATCTAAATTTGGGAAAGAAATAGTACAAGGAGTATCCTTAGTTAGTTTTTCATTCCCAATCAGTGCTTCTTTGTAAAAAAATATAAATAAATGAATAGATGATGATGTCAAAAATAAAAATAAAAAGTGTAGGTAATTAGAAAGTTTATTGTTATTGCAATACTCAATCCTGGCATTTTTAATTTTCGTGTGATGAACAGGGAAGACTGCTGTTTAAACTGGAGAAAACAATTTAATTGTGGTAACGATTTAGAAAATATTATGGTTCCTATCAAATTAAGCATCATAAAGTACATGAGAGTTTCGCCCAATCGAGCTAAGCATCAATCTAATAGATAGATAAACCTACTCAACTTTTTCGGCTGATGTAATTTCGTTTGAACCTTTGCAGATTCAAGACGTGTGTGTGCGTGTCACGTTCTGACCTTATCCGAATAATAGCCAATAAATCACACAGTAATTGCAAATAAATAATGATTTATAATTTTATAAGTCAAATTAGCAGACCAGTAAATCAAATTAGCAAACCTCCCATCTCATTAAGGCACGTGCACAATGTAAATAGAAAGCCACAAATTGTGCATGATTAAAAGAGAACAAACTGGTTTCCAACATTTATGGCTTTCAAATCATTTATGGCACACTAAAAAGGAGAGAAATAGAAGTGTGAGATCAGCTATCCTCGAAAGCTTGTTCTCTGAGACTCTGGCAATGATTCTGAGTAAGGAGAAACTTTCATTACTTTTTCTATGTCTCCAATACTCTTTCAAACTAAACAACTACTCTAAATCTCTTTTAATTCTCATTGATAAATCTGACTAGAAAATAGCACATTTATTTCAAATGACAGAGAGAATATCTAAAGAATAATATCGTAGTAACACAACAATCATCTTTGATACGAAATGAATGAGTATAACATTATGTGGTGCAAGGACATCCACATGTCTCTGCCAGTCGTGGACTGGCTAAATATATTGTAATATGCTCTAATTTATTTAAAGGATTGTCTTGAATAAATTTAAAAATGGAACTTAAATCGGATCCTGATTTGGTGGCGCCAAAGATAAATTAATTTTCTATTCAGTATCATAATTTTATTCAAGGCAGCACAAGAATAACTTATCACAGTGTTAATTAGTATCATAACATGATTAGTTGATAAGAATGAACATAAAGCATGCATAATTTGAGTAAATTATGGTCTACAGCTACGCTATTTTTTATACTGTTGCTTGATTTCAAGCATTCAAAATTCTTATTCTTCTTCAACTCACTAGAGATTGATAATGGCATAGCAACCAAAACTAGTAGCTCAATTTGTTAATAATTCATTTGTTGAGCCAATTACAAAGTAGTTCTATTCATTATCCATATATATTGTTATCATCGTATAGAAACTTCAATTAGAATCAAATGTTGAATCTTAAAATCTTACAAAATCTCAAGACTACTTGGTCGATATTTGCAGTGGAAAAAGTCCTTAGTTCTGTTTATAGGACTTCTATTGAATATCCGAATTAGTTATTATTATCAAAATGTGAAATCTACTGAATTTACAACAATGCCGAGAATAGAGAATTGCCAATTCATACCAATCATAACATTACAAAATCAAAGTAGGAGTGGCTATAGAGTTGATTAGGCGCCATTTTACTTTCACAGCTCGCAACCAATAGGAAGCAAGCAGCTTGAGAATGTCAAGTCATTCTCCAATCGGACTGCTTGTTGGATTTGGGGCTTGGTTTACACTAGCTTAGCCACTCCCATATTTTTTGGTGAGCTCGCAGTTAGTTCTGTATTTCTCCGCTAAAATTGATTTTTCTCTATTCTGAACAAACCAGAATATTATTTAGAAGAATTACAGTAATTATGAAGTTACATCGCGATAAGGTGTTTATTTATTTATTGTATAGTGTAAACCGATACAATACAGTATTGAACAGAAAAACAGGATATGGCCCAAAACTTTTTTCTAATTCTTAATTTTGCATCGATTTTGTTTTGGGCTTTAAGCCTGTAGTTCCTTTCCCAGTCATTCATAGTTGAGAATAATACTGTATCTTTCAATGTGTAGTCCAAATATCATGTGGGTTATGACCTGATTGATAAGTTTCTACTCCAAATCATTGATCTTTAAATATTATAAATCTAAATTTAAAATTTTTAGTTTAGTCATTAGTTTTGAAGTGGAAATTGGACTTTTTGAAGTGAAAAGTGAATTTATAACCTCATTCTTTTTTGAAAATTTTATTTGTAAAAATTTGGGAGAAGGCAGTTTTGGGCTATGCCTGTTGTCTTCTCCCAATCATATTATATTTTAATTATGATTTGTGATTGTCAATTGAATAAATAAATATAAATAAAACAAACTATTTCAAATCTAGATAGGTTGATAATAGAACTATTAAACAAAATTCATTTCACAGAATAAAAACACAGATTTTATATCCGAAATTTACCACGAAATTAACATAATAGGCCTGCTGCAGATTTTAAAAATGGGTTTTAGGAGTGGAACACTAATACTCGAGTCGGGTCGGATGAAATATTGGGCCTAGGAGCGTGAAATTTTTGAATGATCGAGGGACGTTTCTAGTGACCTTTTCCCGGTGACAGTAGAGCATCCCAGCACAACATGGTCTCGAATAATTATGGTGAGGATCACGTGATAATGACAGAGGAGAAAGATAGAAAAACAGTGTTGCCATTATAACGTGGACCTCACTACAGTGACCATTTCCCGGTTGACAGTAGCGCATCCCAGCACAACATGCTCTCGATTAATTAGAGTTTGCGAATTCGAATCACGCAAGAGGTCGATAACACACACTTGTCTCTCGAACAAATACGGATGCAGTTAGTGGTCAACAAGAGGTCGAGTATAGTTTGTTCGGTGAAGACGAGCTCTCAGACTAATAGAGGCTCGTCAGAGGGGTAGAGGGGTGGTGGTTGAGTTATGTCGCCATTCAACATCGCCTTACAAGACGAGACTGAACCCTGGAGAAGGAATCAGGAATGCCACCCTGCCTGCAACAAGGAACGACTCCTGTATTTGGAATTGCCGCGACAAGACATGTCCTGGAGACAGTTCGCGGAACAATCACACTTCCAAGCTTTCTTTCCAACTTGTTGAGGTCGCTGCTTTGCTGACCTCTGTTCCATCCTCTGAGGGCTATGTGACGCTTCCTAATGTGGCGTTTCATACGAAACGATCAAGCATGGCGTTTCCTAAGAACCAAAATTCAATCGTGGACTTTCCTACGAAGAACTGCTACCTATACTCAATCAATTTTCTTTCCAACTTGCTGAGGTCGCTGCTTTCTTGACCTCTAGTCTCTCCACTGAGGACTACGAGACGCTCCTACGGTGACGTTTCCTACGAACCAATCAAGTATGGCGTTTCCTATGAACTAAAATAATTCGATCGTGGACTTTCCTATGAAGAACTGCTACCCGTACTCAATCACATTTTATTTTCAACTTGTTGAGGTCGCCTGCCCGGCACTGCTTTGCTGACCTCTAATCCCGTCTCTGAGGGCTACGCGGCGCTTCCTAAGGTGGTGTTTCCTACAAACCCATTGAACGTGGCATTTCCTGCGAACCAAAATTATAATCTGTAGGTGATGATTGTGGAGTAGAAGATTGGTTTTGAGAGAGGTAGTGTGGCACTTCTTTAGGTGTCGTTTCTCACAAACCTTATTAAGCGTGGTGTTTCCTAAGAACCAAAATTCAATTGTGGACTTTCCTACGAAGAACTGCAACCTGTACTTGACTTGTATCTGTTAAGCATATTTTCCATTCTAGCAATTTGCAATAGCATAAAAACACGAAGAGCTGTGCCAGCTTGTTGCCAGAATGATTACTACTGTCTTGAAGAATCTGTTACTGTTATTTGTCTTAATAAATAAATTTATTACATCTGTATGGATGTTATTTTCCTGATACTATTCAGCATCTATGGGTGGGAGTGAGAGAGTCGATTGGAAGGTCCGTGAGTATTTTTAGAACATCCTGTCCATTTTGAAACTTTTATGACTCATACTTCATAAACAAAAATATAGAGACTACTGTAGTTGGGAAATCTGTGGACCATGAAAGTTGATAATTTGAATACCAGACATACCATACCCGACTCAGAAAATTAATTTCTAACTCTACTCCTAATAGGAAGGTAATATTACCTTTCTAATAGGAATGCACTCCAATATTAGCCATGGTTGTATTGAATTATATCGTAAGAAATTAATGCCTGGATTTTATATTTTATTCTATTCAAGTAAATGTATGAGTAATTGACCGAGCGAAGTGAGGTTTGAGATTCAAGTCGACGGTTTGGCATTTCTCTTAATGTTTAAATGTTTGAATGTTGATATGTTGCGCATTTACGGCGAAACGCGGTAATAGATTTTCATGAAATTTGACAGGTATGTTCCTTTTTTAATTACGCGTCGACGTATATACAAGGTTTTTGGAAATCTTGCATTTCAAGGATAATATAAAAGGAAAAAGAAGCCTCCTTCATACGCCAATTTTAGAGTAAAAATCAGACTATTCATCATAAATCAGCTGACAAATGATTACACAGATGTGTAGAGAAGCCAGTCTATTGCTGTATTTCCATAAGTCTATAGTTTCAATCAGGTACTTGTGGATGAGAATACTGCGTGAAGTCTACTGTTCACAGAACTAATAGTTATGTTTATTCAATTATATTTTTAATGATGTCATATTATAAAGAAGAGTATCATAAGAGTCTTATAAAGAGTCTTTTATAAAAAGTCTTGAATATTCTAATTGGCAATAAATGAAATTGAAATTGAAATGTCCCTACACGAGAGTCCATCCATCGACTGCATACAAATAACAGTAGCAGAATTTACTCTACAGTAGTCTATTACATTAGAATAATACAAGTTGAGTATAGAATGGAATAGAATAGAATGACTTTTTATTTCGTGATGTGGTAATTACAGGTAGCAGTTCTTCATAGAAAAGTCCACGATAGAATTTTCGATTGCTCAATGGGTTCGAAGGAAACGCCACCGTATGAAGTGTCACTCTACCTCTCTGAGAACCAACCCCCTCCTCATCAATTCCTCTCCATCTCCTCAAGATCGTTGCTTCCCATTATTTACAAGCGGGCGGTCATCCCAGCCCTCATTTACCGTACCGTTGGATCATTTATTTTATTGAAGGCAGTCTAACCTCCACCCCCTCCCACCATCATCGTATACACCGGTCAAACATCTAATTTGGTAGCACTGTAGAACGGGTTCACATTGTTATGATTGCCATGGTTCCTCGAACGGAACGGGGCGAGTTGTATTTGGAATTTGTAATGTCATGAATTGAAGAGTTGAATTGAGTTTTGGAGGAGTTTTGAATTGGAGCCTGTTCCTCAAGTTGTATTTGGAATTTGTAATATCATGAATAGAAGAGTTGAATTGGAAGCCTGATCGTCAAGTTGAGTTGTGTTTGGAATTTGTAATACAGTATCATGAAATGAAGAGTTGAATTGAGTTTTGGAGGAGTTTTGAATTGGAAGCCTGTTCCTCAAGTTAAGTTGTATTATGAATTTGTAATATCATTTTTATTTATTTATTTGCATAAATACATACATGGAGACAACAGGTTAAACCCTTATATGTCTCCTTGAAACATTACAAAATTCTTCATTCAAAAATTAGATTTAAAATAAACAACAAGCTGAGAATAAAACAAGAGTAGAATGAAATAAGAACAAAAAAATAATGTAACAAAAAAGCGTCTTAACAATATAAATATTTTTTTTTTAAATCCTATCTTATATTTATTGTTGAAACTACTTTCCAAGAGAAAATATGAGAGGTGTGGAAATATGCACTTTGAATATCTTACATGGGTACAAACCATGCAATACAGAAAGAACAAAGAGCCATGTGGGCACTGGGAAGAAAAAAGCCATGAAAAAAGAAGAGAGAAAAATGTCATATGGAAACCTGGCCACAAATATCTATCCTAAATTAAGCCCTTCAGAGTGTTGCGGAATCTGCCAGGAGAGCACCCAAAGACGTCTCAAGGGGCGCCCAGAAAAGAGATTGAAAAACCTCTGGATTCTATTAATTGGAGAGTTAAAGACTTTCTGTTCTGGAGCGTATTACTAGAAAAGAGAATGAAGAACGACGAGCTATGGATGAAATGTAGATATTGAGTTTAGAAAGTAAATAAGCAGAATCTATTTCATTGTTAAAAGTAAATTATAAAGGAAGATTGTATCATGATTAGAAGAGTTGAATAATTGAGTTTTGGAGGAGTTTTGAATTGGAAGCCTGTTCCTCAAGTTAAGTTGTGTTTGGAATTTGTAATATCATGGATTGAAGAGTTGAACTAAGTTTTGGTGGAATTTTGAATTGGAAGCCTGTTCCTCAAGTTAAGATGTATTTGGAATTTGTAATATCATGGATTGAAGAGTTGAACTGTTTTGGAGGAATTTTGAATTGGAAGCCTGTTCCTAAAGTTAAGTTGTATTTGGAATTTGTAATATCATGGATTGAAGTGTTGAACTGTTTTGGAGGAATTTAGAATTGGAAGTCTGTTCCTAAAGTTAAGTTGTATTTGGAATTTGTAATATCATGAATTGAAGAGTTGAATTGAGTTTAGGAAGAATCATGAATTGGAAGCTTGTTTCTCAAGTCAATCATTTGTACACAATATAGTGAATGAATGAATTGACTTTGGAGGTTGGCTGCAAAAATTATTGATTGATTTTTTCCTGAATCTGGTATTTCACTCAGAAGAGATATAAGATACATGATTTCTGTGTCCTTAGAATACTCTTAATCTAAGGAATGTTTGCACAGTGCCAGTTTGAACAGGATCTCAGTTCAATCTGTATCAAATAAATAATACTAAATTTAGTTTGTTGTTGTTTATGCGATTCACTATTACTTTTTGTGTAGTTGAGAAGTTGATATTGTGGTAATTATTCATATTGAATGAAAAAGACTAAGAAATTGTCAAAAAACCACTGATTTATTAATAATTAGATTAGATTCACTATTAGATTAAACCACCAGCTGATTCAATTCAGTTTGATCTTCCACTGCAAACAGATCTAATTTATTCAAATCCAGTGTTGAGTTTGACTTGATGAATCTACATAAATAGATTGATCTATGATTACTTATTATCAATAAAGGAATACTACATTTTGGTTTTGATCTCTTCAATCAAATCGATCTCAACATAAGAGATCGTTATAGCTCAATTAAGTTTATCAAAGAAATTAACTGGAGAATCTGTTATTAAATTGAGTTTCTGCGTTTTTATGTGAAGGGGAATGATATGGATATCCATCCATATCGAATGAAAACGACTTCATATTGGGTATTGTCAAAACCACTAACTTTTGAAACAATTTGAAATATGCCTACTTGTTTTGGTTGTTACACCATATCTAGTAAACTTGAAGCTTAAAAATTAAGCAGCAGAATTTATATTATAGTATGAGTAAAGCTCTGCGATTGGACATTAGCTGTTGACCAATGGTGGTTGAGCTCTACTGTAATTATTGGGCTTGTTTGGTCTCGGCTAATGGCAATACCTTATACTCCGAGCTATGAAATGTTAATGTGTTTTGCTGTGGAATTTATCATAGCTTTTATATTTTCTCGTACCATAGAGAGAAGATAGCATAATAATATATCCCAAAGTGATTTATGTTTCAAATTTTAAGCTGATTTTTTGTCAACTCGAGTCGATTACTATTTATTTGGTTTGGTCGATTCGGCCGATCTATTTTGGCCGGGTGAGAGTGTAAGAACGGAACAGCCTACCAACGTCACAAAGCTTCACGAAAAGAACTACTTGGACTATCGGCTTGAGTTACTAATTGAAATTTGGAACATAAACGCCTTATACCATGACATATCTTCTTATTCAATCTTTTCTCTATCCTATTATATTAAGCGAGCAATTTCTGTATATATCTGGTTATTTTTATATCTGGTTATTTATGTTTTACGGATCTCGAAAACTGCTCTAACGATTTTCACGTAATTTGGAACATAGTAGGTTTATGATATAAAGATTCAATTGCACTAGGTCTCATTCTTTGGAAAGCTCGCTGAACTACATTAAAAGGATAATTCATCCTTTGAAAACAGATGATAATTTCGTCGTCTCACGATAACAGAAGATGCGTGAGCCTGTGTGGGAGAGAAAGAATTATTTCCAGCTGTGTAATCATAATCAATCAGCGAGAAATTTCATCTAGCTAGACAATTTAATCGATTTGATCAACATAATCTGATTTTGTTGACATGATTTGATAATACTCCTAAACTAAAGTAGATCATAATTTTCAAAGTTGATCATCATTTGACAATTCTAAGTGATCAGCGAGTGTTATTTTGTTATTCAATTCGGTTTGTATAAAATCTAAATTATCAATTTTTTGATTTCAAATGTTTGAGCAGAAAATCGAACCTGAATTCAAGTGTATGGAACATAACCTACTTTCTGGACTATTTATAGTGTATAAATCAAAATTCGGGACAAAACAGTTTTGGGCTGTGCCTGTTAGTACTTTCCCAATCATTTTAAAGAATTGTGTTCGGTTTATCAAAAGTCAATAAATAAATAAAGAGCGAAGCTCGGTGCCCCGATATTGCTTGTAAACCGAACTTGACCACAGAAAATGCCCTCATGTTCAATTTTAACTTTTGTAGAAATTTAATGTTATATCAATTTCTCACAGAAATTCAGTTTTTATGAATGCTTGCAGAACTGGTAATACAGAAAGTAGCTGCTCCAGGCCTTTTGAAGGTGTGACATGAAAATCTCGATTTCTTTCAAGTACCTGGATCAGGATCAGTTTATTTAACAGAACTTAGCAGGAGTTTCCGTTGTTTTGATTGCTTCTTCATTCTAGCTTCAGCTTTCATTTGAGAGAGGGTCTAACGCTCGTTTCACGCACAGCAGGCTGTCTCCACCACGCCTTAGTCTCTTCGAAATGATTGATATATTACTACACGTAATGGAAGCACTATACAGTGAGGTCCACGTTATAATGGCAGTGTGTGATTAACATTGATGCTGCTATCCTTGTCTATCATTCGACGAAGCAGATAGCGCTTTCCTTGTCTAGCACCGCAACGTTGCCAGATCGTTCTTAACAATATCAACGAAATGTTAAATTTCAACTATGAAAATTTATTATTGAATCATTGAAACATATATATATGTTCTTGACGAATAGAATATGATTGATTATTTAAAACAATAATGCACAGTTGATATTACATCAGGCATATCTGATCGTATTTTAACAATGTAGAAATACAATAAAATATTTAATCTCAATTTATTATTGTAAAACCTTGCAAAATATATATTCTTCACGAAGGAGTTGATATATCATCAGATATACATGTATCAGCTATCCTCTTTAGAAGGCAGTGGCAAGGCAGAGAATCGGCAACGCTGTTCTTCTATCTTTCTCCACTGCCATTATAATTTGAACCTCACTATGGTTCCAATAAGACCCTGGAGTACACATTTCACAGCTCCCGTCATGACACATCTAATTACAGTGTGGTCCACGTTATAATGGCAGTAGAGGAAGATTAAATGGCAATAGAGGAGGAGAACAGCTTTGCCGGTTCTCTGCCTTGCCACTGTCTTCTAAAGAGGATAACTGATACCGGTATATCTGATGTAACATCAACTGTTCATTCTTGTTTAAAATAATCAATTATTATTTTCAATTCCTCAAGAATTTATATTTTGATTGAAAAATACTACATTGAAATAAAATATTTTGTTAATTAATATTATATTTCTAGTTTTTTTTTTAAAAATACGATCTGGCAACCTTGCAGAGTTGGTAGAGGATAGCGCTACCTGCTTTGTCGAATGATAGACAAGGAAGGATAGCAACACCAATGCTAATCAAATACTGACATTAAAACGTGGATCTCCCTATGATGATCCACCATCCAATCAGCTGTTTTCCTGACTGAATCCTATACAATTAACGAGCAACTTCTGTTTATATGTTTGTATGTTTGTATGTTTGTATTTCACCGGATCTCGAAAACGGCTCTAACGGTTCTCACGAAATTCAGAACATAGTAGGTTTATAATATAAAGATTCGATTGCACTAGGTCTCATCCCTGGGAAAACTCCTTGAAGGACATTAAAAGGATAATTATTATTCATCCTTGTAAAAACAGCTGATAATTGGCTGATAATCTTGGCTGTTGTACTGTAATTTATTGTAGATTCGTGTATAAACCAGAATGTATTGTAACTTACTTGAATAAATAAATTTGATTGGTTTGATTGGTCAATTATTTCGTCGTCTGTTGGTGATGGAAGTAAGTGAGCGAGTTCTTGTGTGTGGGACTGTGTCAAAATTATGACTCAGCTGTTGAACTTTTGTAATCATTCAATCGAGTACTTAGTGCCGGTTGCAGAAAAGCCGGGTTATTTTCAATCCTGATTAATTCCAGTAGATCCATCTTTTTGAAATGGTCTTCTCTGATTTGGTTCACGTGAAGTTAATCAGGATTAAAATTTAACCGGCTTTTGTGCAACTGGGTCTTTGAGAGAGAAATTTTTGCATTCCTCTAGGAACTAATCTTAATTTACTGTTATTTCTGTATGAATGTTATTATAATTTATTCTTTCGTAGTAAATTTTTTATGCTTTTGTAATCCAGAGCAAAGCTCAGTCCTCCGACATTAACCAGGTAGTCATAAAACGTCGCGATGTGTTATTCCCAGTCGGAAGTCCTATATTTCTACTTGTTATCGGCCAATAAAAAGGACACTACTAGTACATGATTATTTGAAAGCTTCCCATCAGTATGCTCCCATGATTCCTAGTCCCGTTTATATGATAAAACAGCGTGAATGTTAGTTTTATGAGAGAGAACGGGTGTTTGTTGGAATTTCTCCTCTGATTAAATATTGAGATTTGGGATCAATGATTCCGGTATCAATAAATTATATTCCCAACCTATTTTATGATTTTCTCACTGAAATCGTATGACATTCTAATTTGTAGGTATCCCGTAGCTGGGTGGAATTCAGTTTAGTTTTGATGAGTATGACTATTTTCTGTACAACAATAAATCACAATAATTATACATTTGCCATCTACCCACAAGAGCTCTATTCCAAATATTCAAAGAAGCTACATAGTGTTTGTTAATTAAAAATCCATTTTAAACTGTGAAAGAATTTTTCCAATTTCACAATATTACTCTTCAAGATGAGGTATTCTCAATTATTGGTTCATTTATTACTTCTTTAATAATTTTACCCAAATATTATTTTGACCACCCGTTATGACCACATAGTTGTTTAATTAAAAATGTATTTTATATTTGATTTTTTTTTCAATTTCACAATATTATTCTTTTAAGAAGAGGGATTTTCAATTATTTGTTATTGTCTTACTTCTTTAATGTAATATTTTACTCAAATATTATTTTGACCACCCTTTATGTTATAGGTTGACTATCCTAGGTTTAGTATCCTAAACTGCAATTTCTGACGTTGCCTATATAACTATGTAATGTTGAACGACAAAAATATATATTTATTTAATTCACCTCAGGATACATTGTAGAAGAATCTTACTATAGTAAGGTCCATATAATGGCAGTGGAGAAAGGCAGGAGAGAAAAACGTAGTCGATCCTCTCTCTTGTCAATGCCTTCTATAGACGGTTACTGATACAGGTTTATTGATGTCATATCAACTGTTCATTCTCGTTTAAATTAGCAATTATATTTTATTAAGCAAGAAATTATTATTTTCAATAATTTTATAATGATATCTCATAATTAGGATGAAATATTTTGTTAATTATCAATTCTACATTGTTAAAAGACGATCTGGCAAAAGGGCAAAAGCGAGAAAGAGATTGCGCTATCCGCTTTGTTGGATGATAGACAAGGATAGCAATACTATTGCTAATCAAACACTGCCATTATAACGTGAACCTCACTATACAAATTCCATTTTTAAATTTCCCAAAATAACAACGAAAAATATTTGCAATAGCCTAGTTATGTTTGTCAAAATTTGTGATTGATTTTCCACTTATAGCTGATCAAGAGAATATTTTATTAATAGAGATAGAATGATACTACTACCTCTTATAGCCTTATTCATTCTATTAATGCAATTGCATAAAAGAAAAATTACAAGCAATCAAATTTCAGCTACATTCAAACTGCAATCGAAAAACATTTAATATTTTAGTTTAGTAAATATTTGAGTTTTTTCTCCACAATCAATTAGTTGTTACACGAGCCCGAAGTCTAATAGAGTCAGAAACTATCCAAGTATCCATTTATGGCAAATTTATCTCCGGCAAGCTAGCACAAATTTTAATTAATACGCAACGAATTTGAACCGATAATCACGTCACATGCAATATAGCAATTCTTGGAAATTACAAACAACAGAGAGATAAGAGATTAGAGCGGAGACCTTCTGGCGGCACAGTGGCATACGATTCCAATGAATTTCAGACAAAAAGGCAGCGAATTTCCACATAAATTGTACCAATAACTATTACTAGGAAAGCGATAACAAAATACAGTAGCATAGATTGGATGTATCATACATATATGTGAAGTGGATAAGAAGTTTATCTTTTTGGGTTGAAAGTTTGATGAACTAGATACAAAAATCTGGTGTGGCACACTCACACAACTTTCCTTGCCGTTATGAAAATTGATCACCTGACGCTAGTGTACTCGCGCATCTCAAGTCTACTATTCAAAGATATGAGACAGCTGGTGATAGGTCAATAACGCTGGAAACAAACGAGGTCTGCTATCTCTTCGTAGTGAATGATCTAATAGAACCAACAGTTTGCAATTTAATAATCACATTTTCTCGGATTTCGAGCTTATTTTCAATTTTAGGTGGAAATGTTACTGAACATTAATTGCAGAGATTTTCATGCTCAATCTTTTCCACTTGAAATTTTTTGTTTAAATTGTATATGAAGGCTGATATGACAATCTAAAATCAAACTTTGCATAGATGGGGCAAAGCTCCTGAAATTTTTACAGATATAGGACTTGTTGCAGTTGATAGAGCTTATCAATGACTATTACAGGTATGAATTTGATTAAAATCATTAAAGCCGTTTTCGAGAAAATCGCGAAAAACCCTGTTTTTGACAACATTTTTGCCATTTTAGCCGCCATCTTGGATTGCATTTGATCGAAATTGTTCGTGTCGGACAAGTGTAAGGATCCTTATAGTGTAAGGACCTTACGTTCCAAATTTCAAGTCATTCCGTTAACTGGGAGACGAGATATCGTGTACACAGACGCACATACACTCATAAACACACACACACACACACCACACACACACACACACACACACACACACACACCACACACACACACACACACACACAACACACACACACACATATATATATATATATATACACGCGCACACACACACACACACACACACACACACACACACACACACACACACACACACACACCACACACACACACACACACACACACACACACACACACATACAGACCAACACCCAAAAACCACTTTTCCGGACTCAGGAGACCTTAAACGTATAGAAATTTAGAAATTGGTGTACCTTAATTTTTTTCGGAAAGCAATACTTTCCTTACCTATGGTAATAGGGCAAGGAAAGTAAAAAAGATGCAATATTCGTGGGAATAACGCTTAATTTTGCTTCAGCAGTAGATAGATGGGCTGCCTTTATTTTAACCTTGAGGGGCGAAGTAAGGGCAGAGTAGAGATTATCAAAAAGCTCCAAAAAACATGTAATCTACAAGAAATGAGTAGAGATCAGGGAAGCAGTGATGCACCATAATGCATCATAATTTTGATTAATTCCCCGTAAGTTGATTGACCGAGCGAAGTGAGGTCTAAGATTCAAGTCGACCGTTTGGCATTTCTCTTAATGTTAAAATGTTAAAATGTTTATATGTTTTGCATTTACGGCGAAACGCGGAAATAGATTTTCATGAAATTTGACAGGCATGTTTCTTTTTAAATTGCGCGTCGACGTATAAACAAGGTTTTTGGAAATTTTGCATTTCAAGGATTATATAAAAGGAAAAAGGAGCCTCCTTCATACGCCAATATTAGAGTAAAAAATAATCAGACAAATAGAATTCTTCATCATAAATCAGCTGACAAGTGATTACACAGATATGTGGAGAAGCCAGTCGATTGCTGTATTTCCATAATTCCTTAAGGTCTATAGTTTCAATCAGGTACTTGTGGATGAGAATACTGCGTGAGGTCTACTGTTCACAGAATTACTAGTATTACTTGCTTTGATATACTGTATTTCATCATATAGTGTAAAAATATTGAAGTTCCAGTTATCGGATTGACATCATAATATCCCATGGTACAGTATAGGGAAATGTTCCAAATTCACTGTTAACTCGAGCCGATAGTCCTAGTAGTTCTTTTTCATGAAGCTGTGTGACGCTGGTAGTCTTTTAGTCTCTTATACTTTAATTCAATATTAATATCAAACTGAATATTTTTTAAAATATCAATATTTTTTCTCTTGAATATTCATATTAATTAATTCTTTTACAATATTTCCATTTATAAATAAATCCTCAATTGAATTGATGGAATTAACGTTTTGGTAGAGAGTTAGTGGGAAGGATATTTTGAATATTCTTTCCGAAGAATGGACATTGATATGTCCAAAGCTCCGCCAATTTATGTAGATGCATAACAATATTATCTTTAGTTATTACAAATTGCTTTTTTCGTATCATATACAGTTCAATAATTATTTTCTTAGTCTATATTATGTAAATTCATCTATAATTTTGCTGTATTGTAAGCTATTTTAAATAAGTGTATAGGCCAGTATATATTGTAATATACATAAATAAAGTACTCAATCAATCAATCAATACTGTGCGGTTCTTACACTTTCACCTAGACAGAACAGTAATAATAGACAGTAGTCGACAATAATCGGCTACAGTTAACAGAAACTCGGCTTGATATAATCTTCTTATGCTATCTTTTCGCTATGATAAAATAAATTATATCAAGGAAAATAATATCAACTTTCGTGGAATGAATCAAAATTACGATACGGTTTTCCTCATATCTAGTAGTTGAAGATAGAAAAAAAGCGACTTTTTTAATGGTGGTTATACCCACATGAACCATAGGCTTGTGCGTGAGTAATTGAAGTTACCAGAATGATAAATAAACTGACCTTTAATGTAAGGTAGGTTCCGAACCACCAAAGACTGCTATCTGTTGAGAACAACAATTCCGTTTTCAGTATCCTATACTATTAAACGAGCAACTTCTGTTTATATGTTTAGATGTTTGTATTTCACCGGATCTCGAAAACGGCTCTAACGATTCTCACGAAATTCAGAACAGAAGGTATTACTATAAAGATTCGATTGCACTAGGTCTCATCCCTGGGAAAACTCGCTGAAGGACATTAAAAGGATAATTATTATTCATCCTTGGAAAAACAGATGATAATAATTATTTCGTCGTCTGTTGGTGATGAAAGTGAGTGAGCGAGTTCATGTGTGTGGGACTGTGTAAAAATTATGACCCAGATGTTGAACTTTTGTAATCATTCAATCAGGTACTTAGTACCGGTTGCAAAAAAGCCGGGCTATTTTCAATCCTGACTAATTCCAGTAGATCCATCTTATTGAAATGGTCTTCTCCGATCTGGTTCACGTGTAGTTAATCAGGATTAAATTTAACCGGCTTTTGTGCAACTGGAACTTTGTGAGGGAAATTTTTGCATTCCTCTGGGAATTAATCTCAATTTACTTTGATTAGATAGAGCATTTCTGTATGAATGTTATTATAATTTCTTCATTCGTAATAAATTGCTTATGCTTTTGTACTCCAGAGCGAAGCTCGGTCCCCGATATTAGTTCACTATTTGAAGATGAATATAGCTGATACATTCGGAATCGAAAGATTTAGAAATTGTTGGTCCAAATTGATTCCTAAAGGATACAATTCAACATCCCTCATTCCACCACATGATTCCTCATTCTACACACAATTCAATTAAAGTTGAGCAAAAGGAAAAGGAAATTGAAATAGGAAATGAGTTAAACAGCTAACAAAACGCAAGTTCCGTTTACATAGTCTCCTTTAAGTTGAATTTCCGCAAACGCTGATTCGTAAAAACGAACGGAACTAACAGTTTTGAAGTCGATACACCAAATTACTTCTGGCTGGTAAAAACCCACGTAAAGATGCTATCGTTTTCGCGTTCTCCTTTTCCAAAGTGATATTTATTTACGCTCTCCGATTTTGTACAACCAATAATTACAGCCAACAGTCCTTGCATTATAATCGTGACGGCGTCATATGATGTCATTCACCCAGAAGAGAAAATAAGAAGTAGTGGGGGAGAAGAGGAATAAGAAAAAGAAGAAGAAAAAGAAGAAGAAGAAGAAGAAGAAGAAGAAGAAGAAGAAGAAGAAGAAGATGAAGAAAAGGAAGAAGAAGGCGGAAACAGAAGATGAGAGGGAAGTTTATTCAGTACAATGAACCAGCTCTCGATAATTTCTCTAATAACTGTTGTACAGGGATTTTGAGCTTGTCTGTAATTTGTAATTGGTAGATGTTTCGAGCAGTACGCGCATGACTGTGAATGCAAATTGGCAAATACAATCACCATGAATTCATTATGGAAAACTAATATCTGTCACAGCCATCTCATGTATGTAGCTAGAACTTATTGATTTGTTTATTTTTTGTAAAACAGAATTCAAGAAGTAGTTAAGGTCATTGTGTTAATTCAGTCGATATTGTGGAATATTTATAATATTATTTCTGTTTTGTGTTAAAGTAGTGTCAGATGTAATTAAGGATGGGTGAACAGGCAAAATGCTCTAGTGGCTAAATTATATATTGTAAAGCTGTATATTACTCGCCTCACATACGTAGAGAGATTTGCCAAATCATGTAGTGTTGTATCTAAATGCCTCACGTTGGGCCGGCAAATCATGTGGTGCGTTTTTTAACGGCTTCACACATGTAGAGTGAATCTTGTACTGAGTCAATGGTGTAGCGGCTATAAATTTTGCAATTGCGTGTGTGGACGCTGAGTGTACACCAGACTGATTGATTCACTACAAGATTCAATACAATTGTCGGAATCGCGGGAGGCCTAAACGCTCGCTCACCCTGGATTCTTCTAATGACAGATTGTATAAAGCTGAAATTTTTATAAGTAGTGTAGCAGACGCTAAACACTGAATACGGATACCTTAAAATTATTACCTGTGAAGAATGAGCATACAAAATCATACAGGTCGAGCAAAAATCCCGATGTAGATAATTTACGGGACTGCGTCTCTAATAAGTTCTGAAGGATTAAGATACGGTATTTGGACCAAATATCGTTCAGAATATACTTCGAGAACAGAGTCTTGTCGGGTTTTAAGCTCTATTGTAGGAATTTATATGATCTATGGCTGCATCTGCTGTACAATTGATGTGTTCGCTCCAAAGTCGAGGTAGGTAACAGATAAAAGCTGATATATGAGCAGGTAAGGACAAAGAATAAATATCTCGATCTGACCCCACTCGCTACATCCACTTAGACCTGTTCCAATATCCAGCTTAATTCAATTATTCCAATGATCGTATTCGATCGGTTCTTGATGATATAGAACGTATCAGACACAATAATTGACAGGCTCAAGAAATAATCGAACTCAGAAAGCGAATTAACAAAACTGAAATATATTATAATAAAATATGTAATCATACAGTGCAGGTTCAGAATTTGATTTACAGGTTGATGATAATTTAGCATTAACAGAATAGTTAAAAATTTTCTTGTGCTTGCATGATACCATGCGTGATTCAACAGAATTTTACAATTGATAAAATTGAACAGTTTTGAAAAAATAGTGAAAAAATGAATTATAAAATATTTTTAAAAATTGCTCGGGGTCGTGGTTCTGGCAGCGGAGGATAGCTAATCAACTACAAGTTCTATGAATTCAATAGGAATAAATTCTAGGCTCTTAATAACTAAAAGCGCTTGTCGGCGTGGCCAATAATTTAACGAAGAAAATTTTATATCTTTCTGCACTGAAATATTTTCGAAGCGTAGATTGGGGCCCCTTATAACTTATAACTCACGTGAAATTCCTTGGTGGTCGTGGTTTTCTTTTTTAGATCAAAAATCGTTTGATCGGCAGCAATCCAGGCTTCGGTTTCAGCACGTGTGGAATTCTAATTTAAATATCTCCTTCACCGAATTAATTAAGGGATAATTTACTTTAAACTTTTAATTAATCGATTGATGAAAAAATAAATTTACAAATAACAAATAGATTGGCCTAAAATATCGGCTCACAAATTGAACATATAAAAATCGAACGAAAATTTTACAAATAGGTCTTGGTAACTATAAGAAGAGATCTGAACGGTGAGGATTTCAAAAGGGAGTGCTGTCTTTTCTCTCAGCTTCTTGGCTAGACCTTTCTTCTCAGAATCTCGATGTAATAAATTTGCATAAAAATTTGCCATTGGTAGAACGCTTGTGACGTAGACATGACGTCAGTGGCAAGCAGTAGAATATAATTCCTTTAATTACAATAATAATTCAATTTATGTAATTCTTAAAACTGCTTAATCTTCTAGACATAGTTTCTCTCATACAATGTACATGTGCTAGCGTAAATGATAAGGCAGGGTTGTTGTCTGATAACAGATTAACATGTGTTGCTTTCAAACGATCACCTTTTTGGTGCTATTTCTATGCACTATGATTGGCTTAGGCCTGCCAAAGAGATTTAATTACCATGTGGTTCAGTTGAATTAAATCATTAATAAATTAATATTCTTATACAATTTTTATTAGGTTTGAGACTGTTATAATTAATTTCTGCCGTTTTATCAATAATATAATTTCATGCTATGACCTATTTAGTTACAATAAGACCTGACATATAATATAATTTCTTAAATAATAAATAATTTCAACGATAATACATACATTTTATTTTTTTTATTTGAAATTCTTGGTCCTTTATTGATAGTTTTATAATTTTTAGAGATGGTATTATATCTTGCTTGAAGCCAGCATGACGTTTGACAATACTTTGAATCAGTCAGCTGCGTTCGAACTGTTTTAAAACATCTGATCGATAGTAAACAAAGTGTAACCTCAAAATCAGTGAGCACTTCATAAATAATTCGTGCTTCATTTGCAAAATAATTATAATTTTATTGAATAATTTTCCTAGAAAATATTCGGTACAGAACGGTACTCTTATCTAATATACAGTTACTGATAAGTAAGTGTTATCGCTCGGTCGCTAACTATTCCTTTAGCAAATTCTTTCATTTTAAAAGGTAATCACAATTTTCTCTCTTTCTCATGAGGTCTATTTGAAAGATTCATCACAATATTTAATCAATTAATCACAGAGTGGTGAGGGATACAATATAGTATAGAGAAACAATAGCGTAAGTAAGTAAGACGGGACACGTTAAGCCGTCGGTCCCGGCTGCCTAAAAAGCAGTCGTTAGGTCATGTCAGAGGCCCTGAAATTGATCATCTGCGACCTGAAAACTCTGACACCAGACCTGAGCCAGCCAGGTCACTCGATATTATTATTATTATTATTATTATTATTATTATTGCGTAAGTAGATATCCCATGGTATAGGGCGTTTATGTCGCAACTTTTACTGTTATCTCAAGCCGATTACTGTTGATTAAGGAATTTTACTGTTTTGTTGGGGTGAGAGTGTATGAACAGCACAATATGAGAGACTACCAGTGTCACACAGCTTCACGGGAAAGAATTACATAAACTAGCGGCTTGAGATAACAGTAAAAGTTGCGACATAAACACCATATACCATGGGATATCTACTTATGCTATTGTTTCTCTATGATAGTATATTCAGTATTAATATTATTATTATCAGGCTATGTAGTATCAACAATATTGTAGTATAATATCACACAGAAGCTGCTTTGAAGAACTCATAAGAATTCAAATAGAAAATACGCTTGGCTCTGGAAGCAAAGCAATAAGGTGCTAGGAACTTTGGGACCAGTATTTTTTTGAGCCAATCTTAGACCAGTTATAGAATAGACACGCTGGGAAGTCTAGCCTCTGAAGCCAACATCTACTGCCATAGCTCCAAATAGTAACGTCATCATCGGAAAGAAAACTTTCAGATTGTGTCTATTTCAGAAGGATGTAAATTATTATTCATTAAAATGGTTAACTCCAGTTGCGCTCCCGCTGAAATAGACACAATCTTCTATGGAAAACAATGTAAACAAACTCTGCAGAAAAGTTTTCTATCTGATGCTGACGTCACGATTTGGAGATATGGCAGTAGATGTTGGCTTCATCGACTTTCAGTATGTATATACAATGGGCCGTGTCTATTCTATAACTGGTCTAAGGAGCCAATACATGTGGGACTAGAGGATTCTGACATAAGAGAGGATAGGTCTTCGCAGGTAGAATAAGGTGTCTCAGATGGTTGGACATTGTTCTGGCATTGAACTAATATAATTAGCAAGTCAGTTACAGGATTTATCAACTATATAAATTCATTATACTCTTTAAATATTCTCATAATATATACTCACTAAATTAAAATGTTGGAAAAGAAGCTTCTGAAGAAGTCTGTAATAAAAATAGATCGTTTATCTACTCAGTATACAGAACTATTCCTGAAAATGAATCTATGAATGGCTTTCATTCAGTGACAGAAGCGTGTAAAACTTTCGAAAGGATCGACTATTGTTTGCTAATCACCTCACAGGTAGAGATCCCAGACTTGGTCCCAAAATTCCTGGTTCCAAAGTTCCGGTCACCAAACAATAATAATCCTTCATTAATTCAAAACGGAAGAAACCTATCAGAAAGAAGAATAAAGTGTAAGTGGGTGGTGGTAGTGTAGAATTGAATTATTGCTCTTTCAAAAATAGAATTTGACACAAAGAATATTATTTCAAACAATGGAATACTGAATCATATACGACCCAATCAAAGCATAAAGGATTTAAACGGACCAATGCAAAGTCAGTGCTCATGAAGACACACCAAAATAGCACACTCCACTGCGTAAGACCTATGCTGTTCTCTCAAATTCCCCTCCTTCAATACCTACATCCTTTACCACCTATTTTTTTCTTTCTAGTCTAACACCCCGAATAAAACCCTCCGCTATCAAGCATCTACCAGTACCTTCGACAGGAACTATTATAGATCTATTTCCGGACTCATAACAGCACCCTTTATAAAAAACCGTTCACAATCTTTGTTTACAACGTAGTTTTCTACTCAGTCTGTACCATTTTTAGCATATACTTGAGTTTTTCAACTCTCCTTATCAACGTACAGTTTTGAAATAATATAGAGTCCCTGGTTCCTGACCAACTGGAAAAGTGTGGGGTTAAATCTTGCAGTATCGGATCAATCAATCAACAGTTTCCCTACATTCTAGGAGAATTTTTGTACAGGAGCACTCAATTTTCCATCGCAAACACATAATAATTAATACAAGAGTAATGAATTAAATAGATGAGTCAGTTTTTGAAATGGAATCCAATTGAATGGTAGGCCTACTCCAAATGGGGGAATTCTAATTAGCCTAAATTTTTAGGCTTGAGGAAACTGAGACGAGACTTGACGAGTCTCCTACTTGAGTTAATATCATACTATGTAATCATATTATAATGCAAGCTTCGTCTCAATGTGAAAGTTATATTGTAAATATGATATAATTTCATCTAGCAGACTGACGTCACGATATGTCACGTCGCGTCGTGTCTTAATTTGCGACAAGCCTAGTCCTCATGCTATACACAAATTCAAGCTATTAATAATAAGTGTGAATACGTAGGTGATACAGCAATTAGTATCTAGTAACAGATGCGAGCTGTTGGTAGATTTGTTTAGACAATGGCCCTTATGAATAAAACCAGAGCAAATGATCATGAGCAAGAGCATGAAGCATAAGGTTTTGCTCATGAGCAAAAGGTAGAAGCAAAAGCATTTGCTCATTTTCATATGAATAAGGTTTACCTTATACTCTTACCTTATGCTCCTGAACTCTGGAGCAAATGCTCACGTATTTTAGAGATTTTTCATTAGCTGATTCGCTTTAGTAGCCTTAGTTTGTTTTTATAGCTCACGGAAGCGCTAAATATGCAAGTAGGGTGCACCGCTTGTGTTTGTGTCGTCTGCTCTGTTTTCTATTTATGAATAGAGTTTTAGGTTAGTAGAGTTTAGAATTTTGAAATAATAGCGTGAAAAAATGTCATCTCTATAATAATCTTCAGCATATTCTTATAATATCAATAGCCTTCTTATAATCGTCCACACTCTCATCTTCTTAAATGCCTATCTCCTATTTTGTGATGGCTATCTTTTGTATTTATTCTTTTGTAGGGATAATGGTGATATATATCATGGTTGAATCTGATAAGAGTTTTATAGTTCTCAACTATTGATTGTGATCGTATCTGGTATAGTTTCCTCTTCCTCATACGGATTAGTTGCGCCATTTTACTATGAGCAAAAGGTGATAAGCTGCTTTAGAGTAGACTCACCTTTTTTGAAGCATTTGCTTCAAAAGTTGAGCAAATGCTCTAGTTTATTCATACAATTTTTAGCAATAGCTTTTACTTTTGAGCAAATGCTTCAACTATTTTTTTTGATGAGCATGAGCAAAAGGTTTTATTCATAGAAAATGAAGCAAATGCTCCATATTTTAGAAGTATAAGCAAATACTCAACTTTATTCATATGGCCCATATCTTTGACCATCACAAACGTTTACAAATGAATAGAAACAAATGTTCAAGTACAATGAACTAGAAAATTACAAGAGATTTCCATCTACTCAAATCAATCAAGTGGTACAACTATTTTTATAGGTGGAAATACCTACTTTCTACATTATGAGAGCGTTTGAACGAATGAACAATGTTTATGCCAGTAGTATTTTAATGAATCTATATATATAAGCGAAATGGCACTGACTGACTGACTCACTCACTCACTCATTCGCAGAACTAAAAATCTACCGGACCAAAAACGTTCAAATTTGGTAGGTATGTTCAGTTGGCCCTTTAGAGGCGCACTAAGAAATCTTTTGGCAATATTTCAACTCTAAGGGTGGTTTTAAGGGTTTAAAGTTCATCTTTTAGCATGTATATTCTTCTTATTCCAATCTCTTAATTATAATTGAAAAATGTCCATACCATATGTTAATATAGAACTATAATCTAGAGAGAGTACCTCTTCGAAACAGTTGTTAACTGGTAACTAAATTAATAATATTTTGTCAGGTTGGCATTAAGTTGAGTTGACTTTGTTTGTTTGTTAGGTTGGCACCAAGTTGAAGATTGAAATGCATTAATCGCGGAAAAATTGATTGGGCACTGCTACTTCAATCAGAGCTATTCCTGCGAATATTATGTCGCCTGATATGGCGAGCGAAGCGAGCCCGCTGATCTCACTTTTTACGGGGGTCCAGGGGGCGGAGCCCCCTTTGCCAGACGGATATGGCGAGCGAAGCGAGCCCGCTGATCTCACTTTTTACGGGGGTCCAGGGGGTTCTGGCTAGACGGATATGGCGAGCGAAGCAAGCCTGACGGCTAGTTTACTATGTATGTAAAATTATTTATGAAAAATCAAAGCGTTATTTACAAAATTACTGATTGTATCTTGTTTATGGCAAACAAATATCTATTATCTTGTAGGTAGTAAATAAATACAAGGAAGGAAATTATAATACATAGAGGTCTCCACAGAAAGTACAAAATTGATACAATTATCCCCAGTTGTTTTAAAGTTGTGCGTCGAGTATCCAATTGAGCAGAACATTGCTGATTCATAATGCCACTAATAAATCCTAGTAGAAAGTGCAGAAATTTGTCATGTTCAACTGGCACACGGAAGATCTCATTAGTATATATGTTATTTATAGACTTCAATTACCTAACAATAATTCCAGACGAAAATGCCACGATGCGCCAGTGTCATCCATATGGAAGATGTATTATGGTATATATACATATGGTATGCACTTGAGTTGGGGCAAGAGGTTGTAACGCTTGAATGAGCATGAAATTACAAGGCTGAAATGATAGCTGCATTAATACAACCGTAAAGCATTGAGCCCTATATACTAAATATACAGTACTTCCATACGTCGAGTCAACCTTTATAACGTTGTCCACCTCGGTGATATGAATCTAATTGCGGTTTAAAAATGGGTTACAACTGCACCACCAGAGTAGATATTCGTTGATCGACGTGAGGTCCACGTTCTGATGTTAGTGGAGAAAGATAAGGGAACAGCGATGCCGATTTTTAAAGATTTTTTATACCCGAACACATATAATTTATAGTGGGGTGTATATTGAAATTATCATTTATTCATTGTTGAAACACCGCCGATTTATGTAGTTACATTACAGTAGTATATTATCAATATTGTAATGTTGCATTCAATCTTCATTGTAATTAATAAGTTCTCATAATGTGTGAAATTTGTTGCATAATTAGCTGCTATACTGTAATTTATTGTAAATTCGTGTATAAACCAGAATATATTGTAACTTACTTGAATAAATGAGAAAAAAAAATTCTTGATTCTTTGCCTTGACACTGCCATCTGTATAGGATAGTACAGAAAATGCTGAGCTGTATATCTGTGGTAGTATTATGTAAGTACTGTAATTTTTGATTGAAGATTTGTTAGTTTTTAAAGTGTAAATTGTTATTCAAATGAGTGATAGTAGCTTAACCTACAATTCAATTTGGACAGTAGTATAAATTTGAGAAGGGACAGTTTTGGGCATATTCATGTTTTAGCCTTTTCATATAATAGTTATAATATTGTAACAGTTCTTTCTTGTTTAGAATAATCAATTATATTCTATTCGTCAAGGAGATATATTCTTCAATGATCAAATAATAAATTTATAATTGAGATGTAATATTTTGTTAATTCATCAAATTATATTTACGTGGGCTTCCAAATATCTTCTTCATATAGATTCAAGACACAGTAACTACAATTAAAACAGCATTTCATCTTGATAATTGTTGAATAGTTTCTTCTTCATTTCATAGATTGTCGTCGTCGTTTTCTTACAGAGGTAGGGTAGGCAGGCATTCATAGATTGCAAATTCATATAATACTTCGTTAAAAAGCCAGGAAGCTCATTACTGTATAATTCATTCTAATGTAAATGTCTTTTTTCTAAATCACTTATAAATTGTAGGCTACTGAGAAGTGAATAAATTCTACATAAATTATGTCTATTATATCATTTCGCAAAATGTCACCATTTAATAATCTCATATTCTTGTGTTTGCTGTTTGAACCGCCATATTGTTTTGTCGGAACCGCTAGTTGGGGAGGGGCTTGTCTAGGCCAATGACAGACGTTAACCTTGATAGGTCACGGCTTCCACCAACAACAGTGCTCGACCGTTACTATAAATTTAATACCACTGCTCTGTATTTTTAGTTTTAGTTTACTAGAGATTAATAATGGTGTAACAGCCGAAATCGGTATCTCGATTTATAGATATATCTGTGGTTGGACAATATCTAGTCTTTTAATTCAATATATTTATATATTATCTGGAATATCCAATCATATTTCTACACAATTGAAATAGTTATTTGTGCAACTAGTGCACAAAGTGACAGTTTGCTGCACCGAAAGAAACGGCGAGGGCGGGATGGCTTCTTGAGTGCAGCAGAGGAACTAACGTATTTCACATTAAACTTTTCCTACAGTTACTGTTGAATATGAGAAGTGGTTGATTATGGGTAAAATGATGGCTAAAATCCATCAAATGTTTTTGTGTGTGATGCTGTTATTAATAACACCCTTTATTCATTTAAAAATTAATAGTCCAATTAAAGTTGGAAATTCTCAGCCAAAGTTCTCATTTTTATTCATTCAAAAATCAGAAAAAAAATACAGATAGAACAGAAAATTTGCATTCAAAATACACGCCAACAGCTGATTGGGATGGCTGCAAGATCGCTGAACCGACAAGCGCGCAACCTAGCGGGAAGAATCGTACCTAAGTTTGTTTCATCCAGCTAAAAAGTACTGAAACAGGATTCAGAAATTTAGACTTTTGCTCAAATTACCGCGAAAAATGCCTAAAGTAAACTGAAAAATATTTATAAAAATAACATAGATAACAGAGAATATTTATTGTAGTATTCTTATGTTTCTTATTATTTTTATTTATATGGATATCGAACGGTAATCATTTAACCTCAAAATTCGAATTTTATAATGTATATTTGCTACTTTTCTCATTGCTTCCAGTTGAAATAATAATTATCAATAGAGAAGAACTATTATTTACTAGCAGGTAACCCGTGCTTCGCAAGGGTCTATTTCAAAACTTGACGTAATGAAATCCAGAAGAATTGAAAATAGACATTTAAGAATCCTCGGTTGATTAAGAATTTATAAGCAGCATTTCAAATAAATCAGTCCAGTAGTTCAGACGTGATGATGCATCAAAAATAATCTTCCTAAGTTTACTACTTTACACCTGTATACGTGTATAATAATATTTTTTAATTCCGACCATATGATTTGGTGATTTTTTTATGAAATCGTATGTACTATTAATGAAGTTTGAACATTAATTCTGAAAAATCTAGAAGGAAAATTGAAATTTGGGCTTCCAGGTGCACGAGATTGATATTTTTAGAATCTACGTTCAAAATTTGGAGATCTAAATCATTCCCGTTTTTCCGGTATGCAATCCACAAGTTGACATGTTTTGATGCGAACAAACGAACACACGAACAAACACAACCCTACTCTCTCTTATTATATAGATTACTAAATGATGAGAATTCATAAATGATGATTATTTAATTATGATTTAGATGAACATCATTCTTGTTTTGGATTTCTAGATTGGGATTTTATCATAAATGTAGGGTAGCCATTGAAATGATTCTTATCTAAATCTAACCACAGTCATTGTTACCAACTTAATTTTTGTTTTCGTGCACTAATCCTCCATATAACCCACCAACTATTTTGTGTTGCCATGTTGCAAATCTGGATAACGCAAAAGTAATACTTTGCGCACTAGAGCGGAAAAGTGATTCTTTGCGTTCTGTAATCAGTGCAGGAATGGTCACTTTTCAAGGTAACTGTAGGAAAAATAGTTTTTAATGATTATATGATAAATTTCCATAATTAAGATAAAATATTCTGTTAATGATTATATTACATTATTGAAAACCGATCTGGAAACATTGCGTAACTAGAAAAGGAAAGCGCTATTGTCGATCAGCTTTGTCGAATGATAGACAAGGATAGCAACACCAATGTTACTCAAATACTGCCATTATAACGTGGACCTCACTATAGCAGGATAACAAATCACAAATCGCAGAACAAGTACAGTATCAGCATGTACCAAAAGATCTGAATGTAAATCGTACAAATAGCATTGCTCCTGGACAACCAATCTGAATTGCTGATTAATGACATGAACTAGATAACACGTACAAAACTACAAGTTTCTAATTAAAACTGTCGATGATTATCAGTGATTAGCTGAATGAGCAATACCAGTCTAATTTATTTAAAGCTGTGTAATTAAAATTTATACCGGTACAGCAATCGTATTGATTTACAAAAACAGCGCATGTCAGAGAGAGAGGTGAGGCTGGCAGCTATAATTTTATCAACCCAAGTTTTGACAGATCTTTCTGTAACTTCAAAGAATATTTCTCCGATAACTGAAAGAGAATAATAAGGATACTGTACAGATGTAATCTTCACAAGTATTTTATGCTATCTGACATGTTACATACACTTGAGAAATAATTTACAAAAATATCAATTCATACAGAATAGATCTTATCAGGCTCACTTCAAGATTCCATTCATCATGGGTAGTCTATCCTATTTACCATTTATCATTGGTAGTTTATCCTGTTGGGCAATGGCTAGATCAATAGCTGAAGCCGTCAGATGCATTTTGCCGATAAAGGTGTACCAACACAAATAGTCAGATTCACTTGAAAATGCCAGCACTTGTTAAATAGGATGCACTAATGTTATTTACGAGTAAAATACTGACAGATTGAAGTTTATAACTTTCGAGTGAGAGCTGGCTCACTGTAGAAAACAAGGCGCCCGTTAATCCGACTACATTATCTTTCAATGACAGAATAGTGTGTGTGGTACAATCCGATTCCATTCAAATTATGTGAATAGAATATTATTACTTTGTATTAATCAGAATACAATGAGGTGTTGTCAATATGAAGGCTGTATCTTAGAGGCCTATTAGAGGATGCAGGATGGAGCTCAGTAGATGCTGAATAACCGAAGTGAAAATTGATTAATCTTGTAGTGAAAAATTCTATTTGAGAACGGAGCTGAAGCAATCAATAGATACTAAATAACTGAAGTAAAAAATTGTTTCATCTACTATCAAGAAATTGTATCCATAGAGAAATCATGTAAGGAACAAAAAAAAATTATGTGGGGAATAAAGGAGTATTTTATGTCAATTATAGGAGAATTTAGAATTGAGGTGACTATTCTATTTGATGTAATAATTATGAAAACTTTGAAATCCAATCAACTCTTGTAAAATTTACTTCGGAAATGTCATCCAATGGTAGATCCGGCTATATGAATTATATTAGATACGAATAAATGTATAATATGGGAATTGACGTATTTAATTCTATGCAATAATCCTAAAAACCTTTAAATTGTATTAAATTCTTGTACAATTTACTTTGAAATTAATGGTTCTATGAATGCCAAGCATTCAATGATAATATGAATAAATTTGGATACAATAAATAAATTGGAACAGGAAGCTACTTCAACCTTATCAGGAATAAAATTTAGAAGCCTATGTAATTAACAGTTTCCAATTTATTAATGTTGGCCAGGACATTTCTGGGTTGATCCACTACCTCCGTAAATATCGAATAATCAACGAATTTTTATTGGTGTAGAAGCCCTACCTGTGCTGACGTCACACGAATGCACTATGACTTTGTTTACGGAGGTAGTAGTAGATCGCGTCATTCTAGAAAACATTATTTTATAGTAGGAGATGTATAAAAGTACTATAACAGCCTACATAGCTCGCCAACCCTCTCACCGAATATTTTACTCCAAAAAGAAAAGAAAGGTGGGATCCGAACCACTGATAAGAATGATAAGCTTGCAACTTCAATTTACAACATTATAGAGTATTGTTTTGAAGATTGGTATCTTGCACCCATGAGATCAGGCACAACAATAACACTTATCTGGCCGAGATATCTTACCTACAGTCCACGTTAAAATGGCAGTGTTTGATTAGAAATGATATTGCTATCCTTGTCTCTATCATTCAACAAAGCATATAGCGCTATCTCTTTCTCGCTTTGCTCTGTTGCCATATCGTCTTTCAACAATGTAAAATTGATAATTAATTAACAAAATATTTCATCTTAATTATGAAAATTCATTATGAAATTATTGAGAAATATAATTTCTTGCTTAACAAAATATATTTGATTATTTTAAACGAGAATGAACCTGTATCAGCTACCGTCTATAGAAGGCATTGACAAGACCGAGGATCGGCAACGTTGTTCTCCTATCTTTCTCCACTGCCATTATAACGTGGACTTCACTAGTCATACTCATGAAGGATGTTCATTTTTAAGGTGAAAGAAAAGACAAACAGTAAAGATAAACTATAATTTTACGGCTTTTTTAACCATAAGATAATTAAGAGCTTAGATCAAGTAAGATATTGCATTGGAGATGTGATAAGAAGCTAATCAGTTGTATAGTGCATTGTTACTGAGTCATGTGGTTGGTTATTGTCTGTAGGTAAAGTCGTAAAAAGTCTACCTTGTTCACTTATCTCTCCACAACAATTGGTCCGGCTATTCAGTTGCAACCACCTCAGTGGCTCAGCTGATGCACTTTCCAACGAGTATTGCCAAGTTGATGGATACAGTTAGGGTTAGCTACGATTATTATCAGGTCTTTGTTCCGGCAACAAATCTACAGCTCATCTGAAGAAACTATTGAGTCCTGAAAACCAGTCTCAGACTTGACTCTTAAATTGTATTTACTCGTACATTCATCACTTATTTATTGTATAAATGTGACCTGCGGTGGATTGCAGTTTGTTCATTTATTCTCCACTCCGATAAGATAGATTAAAATGTAGAATGTATCGCAATCTTCAAAGTTAGTCATGGTCATGGTTGAAATCAGTGAGTATAGAATGAGGACTATAAGAACGTTCTATACTCGCTGGTTGAAATAGAATATTGTAGATATGATGTACGGTAAATAGGATTTACTGTATTACAACCAATTGATTGATTTACAAATCGATAACCAATGTATGACTTCGAGACTCGCTTAATGAAGATTTCTTGCTACGTTCATTATTATGAGTATAACCACAGATTTGAGCCACAGGTTGATTTAGTTTAAAATAGGGATTACTAGGTAAATAGGGACATAGAGAAACAATACCGTAAGTAGATATCCCATGATATAGGGAATTTATGTCGCAACTTTAGCTGTCATCTCAAGCCGATTACTGTCGATTATTGTCAGTTTTTACTGTTTTGTTGGGGTGAGAGTGTATGAACGGCACAATTTGAGAGACTACCAGCTGCATGGGAAAGAACTACGTGAACTATCGGCTTGGGATAACAGTAAAAGTTGCGACATAAATTCCCTATACCATGGGATATCTACTTACGCTATTGTTTCTCTATGATAGGGATCACTGGATTAGAGTCAATTGATTAACAGATCTATAACCAATAAAAAACGTTACGTCTTCATTAATGAAGATTTCTTGCTACGTTCATTATCCTATACTATTAAACGAGCAACTTCTGTTTATATGTTCAGATGTTTGGATGTTTGGATGTTTATATGTTTGTATTTCACCGGATCTCGAAAACGGCTCTAACGATTCTCACGAAATTCAGAACATAGTAGGTTTATAATATAAAGATTCGATTGCACTAAGTCTCATCCCTGGGAAAACTCGCTGAAGGACATTAAAAGGATAATTATTATTCATCCTTGGAAAAACAGATGATAATAATTATTTCGTCGTCTGTTGGTGATGGAAGTGAGTGAGCGAGTTCATGTGTGTGGGACTGTGTCAAAATTATGACTCAGCTGTTGAACTTTTGTAATCATTCAATCAGGTACTTAGTGCCGGTTGCAAAATAGCCGGGTTATTTTCAATCCTGATTAATTCCAGGAGATCCATCTTTTTTAAATGGTCTTCTCTGATTTGGTTCACGTGAAGTTAATCAGGATTAGAATTTAACCGGCTTTTGTGCAACTGGGCTTTCGTGAGAGAAATTTTTGCATTCCTCTGGGAATTTACTGTGATTAGATAAAACATTTCTGTATGAATGTTATTATAATTTCTTCTTTCGTAATAAATTTTGTATGCTTTTTTACTCCAGAGCGAAGCTCGGTGTGCCCAATATTGAGATTAATAAAATTACAATAATATCATATAAGCTCGGTCACCGATATTTGAGAGTACAACCACAGATTTGAGCCATGGGTTTATTTAGTTTTGGTTATAAAATAATAATACTATTCTTAAAATGTATTAATTCAGGGCTACTGTCTTGTATTTATAAAAAATAATTATAGTACCCTTTGAAATTAATAAAATAATAGAATAAAAATAGAGATTATAAATAGAAGCTATATCAAAATACCAAATAAATACCAAACTATATATTCTGCTGCTCAATGTTTTAACTTTGTTTACTGGAGATTGATAATGGTGTAACAACCAAAACTGGAATCTGAAATTGTTTTAATTTATTAGTGTTTTTGGCAATATTAAATAGTTTTCATTCAATATGGGTATCTAACATAACATCATCTTCACAACAATACAGCATTCTTTGGCAACCAATGACAAAGCTTTTTATCATGTGAAGAAAGTCATATGGATTATAGACTAGTAGTTCTGAGAACAGTAGACCTCACGCAGTATTCTCATCAACAAGTAACTGATTGAAACTATAGACCTTATGGAAATACAGTAATAGACTGGCTTCTCCACACATCTGTGTAATCACTTGTCAGCTGATTTATGATGAATAATCCTATAGTATGATATTTACTCTAATATTGGCGTATGAAAGAGGCTCCTTTTTCCTTTTATATTATCCTTGAAATGCAAAATTTCCAAAAACTTCGTATATACGTCGACGCGCAATTAAAAAAGGAACATAACTGACAAATTTCATGAAAATCTATTACCGCGTTTCGCCGTAAATACGCAACATTTAAACATTAAGAGAAATGCCAAACCATCGACTTGAATCTTAGACCTCACTTCGCTCGGTCAATTATGATGAATTTCTAATCAGTGAAATTGAATTGAGAATCGAGAAAGCTAATCAGTGAAATTAGATTGAGAATCGAGAAAGCATCTCAAAACCTCTACAAAATTTTATTGAATTTGTTTTTATCAAATCGATTTCATTAATAAAAGTTGACAATTTCAATGACATTTTCAACCAAAAATAATGAGATACTGTGGGATTATAGTGTACAGATTTAGTAATTTAAAGTATAAAAGAAAATATAATTCCAGCTGCCTCGATCAGCAAATATTGGCGATATTTATTTTGTTTGCTGGATGTTTGCAAGCTAATAATAAGTCTTCAGTGTTTCGAATCTACCTGCTGTAAGGATTATCTGAACATGAAAATCAAGCAGATACAACCTTGAAACGGGGCCCACACTAATGACCAGCCCACTAGCTTCATGGGGGCGTCAGATGAGGGGACACCAACTCAAAAATTACACGTATAAACGCCTCTACTCAACCAGCTTTTACTCGTAAACAATATTGTTGTTTTCAGTGATTTCTAATGTTTAGGTCGCTTTAAAAATGACAACTTTGTTGTATAAAATCCGAGGATACTTCTAGTAAACACTGTCAAAAGAATAAGCGGTCATTTTACAACAGCTGTTCAGTTGAGGTTGATTTTTATGAAAGGTTAGAGGCTTTCATTGACCTGGAAGCGTTTTACCATTTGCTCACAACATGTAGGTGTAATTCCCAGTGCAGTCGTTTCCTAATATTATTCTATTTTAAGAATAAATACGATTCTTTAAGTAGGTTGAAAGTTGGATTAACATCAAATTATTCCATCATTCATGAACACTATCATAATAGTATAATTGCTATATATCTTGATTGATTGATTGAGTACTTTATTTATGTAGCTTACAATATATACTGGCTTATACACTTATATACAATAGCTTACAATACAGCAAAATTATAGATGAATTTTGTCACGTGGTAAATTAATACCACCAAATATTTTAAAATGAACCAATGAAATATAATAGAACTATAAAATTGGAAAGAAGATTAGACCTAGTCAAAGGATAAATCAACTCAAATCAAGTATTATTAGCGATTAGGAGTAATAGCATTATCAACAATGATAAGAAAACATGTATAATTGTGATTTAATAATTATGAGAACCCATTGGTAAGATCAAAAAATTATAAAGCGGCTTACTTATTATTGGCGGATTATAAAAAAAATAAAATGCATGTACATTGAGGTTAGAGTTACTTGTTTACATTTTGAAAAGAATTAGTCGATCTTGGATAAATCGATAATTATTAGAATCAATACCGAGCGAACCAGCTGATTATTCGATCAACCCATATGACAGGTTGAATTATATAAAATCTACTCATAAAGGATATATTATGCATACTAAAGGAAGTCGATGTGTAGAAATACGAACACCCATTATTTTTGTATAAATATTTATTATAATCTAAGAAAGCATGATAAATCAAGAGTATACAAAACTCATATAAAGACTGAATGTATTAACATCGCATGTTAGGATTTATTTATGAAATCAATTTAAGATAAACACTCCATACATTTGTATAAAAATTCTTTTTTATTTAATTTTTTCTATTATAAAGCCGAGGAAGCCCTGATTCCCAAGGCAACCAATTGTATTGAGTCTATTAAATTGAAGGCCAATCAGAGGATAACTTACAGAATTATTCGTGGAAGAGACAAATTTTTCTAAAAACCTCCTTCTTCTGGCTTAAGATCCCGACCTGAGAGGATGCACATGGAGTTTAGGGTTCTTTCTTCTTCCTTTTTAAAAAAATTTAAAACTATTAAGCCAAACCCTTTTTAAATGTAAAGTATTTGTATTAAATGTCAATTATCTGTGAACTCAGTGCTGTCAAAGGGTTCGTAATTTGTAAAGATTCCCATAAAAATAGCTTTAATTCGAAAGAAACTTATAAAAATCTGGATCACGCGTTAGCCCAGCAGTGATGAAAAGGAGCCTACCTAATTAATTATTGGAAATAATTAATTCAATCCACGAGACCATCTAGAACTTCAATTCAGTGAGTGATATTTCAAACGAGCTCGTTTTTTCTACGTTCAGTGGGGTAATTAATAAAAAAGCGCTATTCCAATTAATTTGAATTAAAATAAAAGGTCACCACGTGTTGAATGATATCACATAGTTCATAAGAACATTTATAAATTTATTTAATATATGTAGGAAGCTTACTTCCACGCACGGCCCGAATTCATACAAATCCCTGAGATCTCATGTTTGAATATTAATTTATTAATTATAAATTTGTTAATTGAACCAAGTATAGTATATCAAACCTATAGACCGAACAGGTTTTTATTTGCAGAATTTTGTATTGATGGAAGTCTAAGTACCAGTCTTGAATATAATATATTTATGAATTTGAAACTCACTATTGTGAATATTAGCAAAGCCTGTGATAATTATTCAGATTTTTGAAATAGATTATTTAAGTGAATTATAGATATATCGAATATTTTTATGCACATCTTTTTTATGGGAATATATGTTGTGTTTTATGTCAGCATACAAACTTATAGAATTTTTTATTATATCCTAACTCATCTTGTGTTATATAGTTTGAGCTGTTTTAATATCAACAAATATTTAGCAGCACTCAAAATTATTGAATCGAGTAATATTAACTTTATTCAGAGCACTCAATGTTTATCATCCTTTGATGATATTCATTTTAACTGCCAGAACAAGTATATTGAAAAATTATATTAATAAGGTTCCAGTTATATCATATAAGGATCCAGAGAGCTTCAAGAACTGGCGTTGTAAGTTCTAAGGAATTTTGAAAGGGTATATTGGTGAATACTTGTATTCACAATGAGCGTTTTAAGAATCAACTAGAAACAATTATAGTTGGTCCTGATTATTCTCTAGTGGTACATGGTTACTGATAATCAGTCATCAAATATTCTTTTAATTTCCTCACTGGTATTCTTCAAGAACTTCACAGAAGCAGCGGTAAGCATTATCAATCACTGGTCATTGAACCTTATGGTAATTACTTATATTTGGAATATTCGTGTATCTACCACTGAGCTAGAGCTGAGGTTTGAACCCAGTAATTTTGCGAGCCGGACGGCCTTAATTTTTTGTGAATTTATTCGCAAAAGAGGGAATTTAGAGACTGCTCTTATAAATATCAGAAACATCGTATTATCTGTGAAGGATTTACAATCCACAACTTCACAATTTACATAATATAGACAAAGAAAATAATTATTGAACTGTATATGATATGAAAAATGCAATTTGTAATATAATAACTATAGATAATTATATTGTTATGCATCTACATAAATTGGCGGAGCTTTGGACATATCAATGTCCATTCTTCGGAAAGCATATTAAAAATATCCTTCCCACTAACTCTCTACCAAAAGTAGAGAGTTACACATTCTCTTGATCAGAGAATGTGTAATAATAGAATATCCTTTTCAGACTACATTATGCATTCTATACAATTTATTACATTCCATTTCAATCTCAATGTACTTGCAGAATGCTCGGTTTCTATCATATCAGTTCGCTTCCATATACAGTAGAAATATTGTTCCCAAACTCTGGTAGTTTGAGGCTGAAAAATTACTAAAACTCAGATAAAATTTACAGAAAATACTTTACACGCAGGTTTCAACGTCTTTCATCCACCTGACTCTAAAACAATCCATAATATTCACTTAATCAATCCATCAACATTTCAACTGACTCACTTCAACATTCTATAACCTTAAATGATAAACCCAACAATATTCAACCAACTCTCTCAAACAATCAATACTCTTAGTGCCGGTTGCACAACAGCCGGTTAAATTTTAACCGTGATTAATTTCACGAGAACCAATCAGAGAAGGCGTTTTTGAAAATACGGCACAACGGCCGGTTAAAATTTTAACCGTGATCAATTTCACAAGAAAGAATCAGAGAAGCAGTCTTTTCAAAAACGCCTCATCTGATTAGTTCTCGTGTAATTAATTAATCACGGTTAAAAATTAACCGGCTGTTGTGCAACCGGCACTAAGAGTATGGATTGTTTGAGAGAGTTGGTTGCATATTGTTGGGTTTATCATTTAAGATTATAGAATGTTGAAGTGAGTCAGTTGAAATGTTGATGGATTGATTAAGTGAATATTATGGATTGTTTTAGAGTCAGGTGAATGAAATACGTTGAAACCTGCGTGTTTCGGCCTCATAGATGAATGAACAAACCGACTTACATTATGTGACTGCTATGTATCTTATTTTACCAAAGTAGCTCACGCAAATAAAATAGGATATTTGGAGTGGTTAACGGACGTTTCTGAAATCCTCAAAGCTAACGGCCGGTTTTTGGTCTCTGTATAGATAATAAACAAACTGTTGCGGTTTCGATACCCAATATGGTAGAATGGCTATAATATCATTGATTGACTGCCGTCGTGGTTACCCAAAGAAGCCTCATTTTGCAGCCGTACTCTTCTTATTTTGGTTGGAAGAGGTTTTTTACAGTCTGTACTTCATGATACAGTACTTATCTGAAGGATATAAGGTGAAAGTGGAAAAGCAAAGTTTACAAAATACACCAATTTCAGATTGAAATACGTCAATGCATGTTATTAATACTGTAAGTTTCTATTTGAATAACATCTTAGTAATTGACCAAGCGAAGTGAGGTTTAAGATTCAAGTCGACGGTTCGCATTTCTCTTAATGTTTAAATGTTCAAATGTTTATATGTTGCGCATTTACGGCGAAACGCGGTAATAGATTTTCATGAAATTTGACAGGTATGTTCCTTTTTTAATTGCGCGTCGACGTATATACAAGGTTTTTTGAAATTTTGCATTTCAAGGATAATATAAAAGGAAAAAGGAGCCTCCTTCATACGCCAATATTAGAGTAAAAATCAGACTATAGAATTATTCGTTGACCGAGCGAAGTGAGGTCTAAGATTCAAGTCGACGGTTTGGCATTTCTCTTAAATGTTCAAATGTTTGAATGTTTAAATGTTTATATGTTTATATGTTGCGCATTTACGGCGAAACGCGGTAATAGATTTTCATGAAATTTGACAGGTATGTTCCATTTTTAACTGCGCGTCGACGTATATACAAGGTTTTTGGAAATTTTGCATCTCAAGGATAATATAAAAGGAAAAAGGAGCCTCCTTCATACGCCAATATTAGAGTAAAAATCAGACTATAGAATTATTCATCATATATCAGCTGACAAGTGATTACACAGATGTGTGGAGAAGCCAGTCTATTGCTGTATTTCCATAAGGTCTATAGTTTCAATCAGGTACTTGTGGATGAGAATACTGCGTGAGGTCTACTGTTCACAGAACTACTAGTATTTTAGTTGGAGATGATTATGGATGCTTGTATGCTCATTAAACTTTAGTAGATTCATTGATTTCATTGAGTTTATTTTTGTGAATTTGGCCAAATACTTGTAAATTCTTCAATCAATATTGTCAACTCCTAACAAAAATAACTCAGTAACGTTCCAATCTCGTGATGAATTCTTAATAACCCGATTATACTCGAAATTTGTTAGAGCCGCTGGAGGAGATATAGACCAATATGCACGTTTATCCATAGAGAAGAGATAGCATAAGGAGATATCCCATGATATAGTTGGTTTATGTTCCAAATTCCAAAGCTGATTTTTGGTTAATTCAAGCCGATCACTGTCGACTACTGTCTATTATCACTGTTTTGCTCAGGTTCGCGCCGCGAACATGAGCAATTCACTTTTAATCAGCTGATGCCAAGCTTCTTATACCTGTATCTTACCGTTTCTGTAAAAATACAGATATAATCAGCTGATTGAAAGTGAATTGCTCATGTTCGAGGCGCGTTTGATACGCACCTCAAGAACGACACTGTATGAGAGAGAGACTACCAGCGTCACATCATTTCACAAAAAAGAACTACTAGGACTGTCGGCTTCAGTTAACAGTGAAATTTGGAACATAAACAGCCTATACCATGGAAAAGGTAGTGAAATACCTACTACTTTACATAGAACCAATCAATTTCAATGCCATCTTCTCATGCTATGTTTCCTCTATGGTTTAAAGCTAATAATATTGCTTATTGCTTATTGAAAATATAGCATAAGGAGATATCACATGATATAGTTCGTATATGTTCCAAATTCAAGCCGATCACTGTCGACTAATGTCTATTATCACTGTTTTGGTCAGGTGAGAGTGTAAAGGAGCATACAGATTTACGCGCCGCGAACATGAGCAATTCACTTTTAATCAGCTGATGCCAAGCTTCTTATACCTGTATCTTACCGTTTCTGTAAAAATACAGATATAATCAGCTGATTAAAAGTGAATTGCTCATGTTTGAGGCGCGTTTGATACGCACTTCAAGAACGACACTGTATGAGAGAGAGACTACCAGCGTCACATCGTTTCACAAAAAAGAACTACTAGGTCTGTCGGCTTCAGTTAACAGTGAAATTTGGAACATAAACAACCTATACCATGGAAAAGGTAGTGAAATACCTACTACTTTACATAGAACCAATCAATTTCAATGCCATCTTCTCATGCTATGTTTCCTCTATGGTTTAAAGCTAATAATATTGTATATATTATTATAAGATTGCATGCAGGTATGGTACCCAGCTTTTTATTAAAGTTACAGTTGCTTAACCTACATTTTGAATTGGACTGTAGTAAGAATTTTAGAAGGGACAGTTTTGGGCATAAGCTTGTTGTGCCTTCTCATATACATGTAATAACTGTACATGAGTAAATGAATTTTTTTTCATTCCAGATTCAAACCAATAGCTGATCTATTTCCGTTAAAAACGAGATGCTGTATATGGACTATAGACCACAGTTTCTCTCGCTGATCCAGAAAAAGTTCCATTACATTCCAGTACACAGTACAGTAAAACTTTACTACGTGAAATCTCTTCTAGTTGGAAATAGAATCAAGTTGATAGGATTACTTTAATTTAGTTCATGAGGAACCATATATAACAGAAGAAGAAAAGGTCGACCCAGAAATAGGTGGACGGATGATGTGGAAAACGATCTTAGGACGCTTGAAGTTCGTAACTGGAGGAGGCAGGCCGAGGATCAAACAGATGGAGAGGCTATGTGAGGGAGGCCAAGGGTTGTAAAGACCTGTAGAGCTGAGGAGTAAGTCATGAGGCACCAGAAATAGAATTCTCGATTGGAATAAACATTCGAATCTGACAATTTGTAAGCAAAAGTCGGGGTTTTCCACGTTTGGCTGAATTTCCATTGCAGCTTTCTATTCAACCGTTATACAGACAACACTCCAAAATACATGACATCAACTTTAGGATAGAATACGTTAATCCACCAATAAATACAATTTAATGTACATTAGGTGTCGTCAAGAATAAAATCCTATAAAACTACTGAGCCAATTCATACACATATACTATCATCACACAAAATAAGTATTTACTACATCGACGGGCAAATTGAAAAATTCTTCTACATTATTAAAGCCAACAAATCTGACCCCAGAAATGCAGTATTGCAGACGTGTTCAACCCACCCAATGAATCTATCCGGGTTACCCTAATGCAGTAGCTGATCCACTAAAAACTGTTATTAATCTCAAATGAAGTAAGCAATAATACCACGTACATTCTAATCATTAATGGTATCCTGTATGTCTCGGCGTGGAGGTCATCAGTATAACAGTATACGTGTGTAAGGATAGGGTAAGGTAATTCATGAAATATAGTGCAGCATGGCGCCAGTCCACTAGATGAGATTACATATGATTGGTATTTATTGGCCGTATTTTCTTGTTGCAATTGATATACGCGTCGGGAAAATTGATAAATATAATAATTGTGTGGCGGCAAAGCCACGGTCATAGATGCTCGTGTCTAGCTGATGCATTAATGCATATGTCAGTTAATAAATGGATACTATTCGTTGATATCCTTGTCTATCATCATCCTTGTATCATCTTCGTTTCATTTTTGTATCATCATTCGTTTTTTTGTTTCTTCGTATCATCTTTGTATCATCTACATATCGTCGTTGCATTATCTACGTATCGTCTTTGTATCATCTTTGTGTCATCTTTGTATCATCTTTGCATCATCTACATATCGTCTTTGTATCATCTTCGTACCATCTTTGTGTCATCTCTGTATCATCTTCGTATCATCTTCGTAGCATTTTTGTATCATCTTTATGTCATCTTTGTATCATCTTTGCATCATCTACATATCGTCTTTGTATCATCTCCGTACCATCTTTGTGTCATCTCTGTATCATCCTCGTAGCATCTTTGTATCATCTTTGTGTCATCTTTGTATCATCTTTGCATCGTCTTTGTATCATCTCCGTATCATCTTTGTGTCAGTCTTTGTATCATCTTCGTACCAGCTTTGTGTCATCTTTGTATCATCTTCGTATCATCTTCGTAGCATCTTTGCATCATCTATGTATCGTCGTCGTATCATCTTTGTATAATCTTCGTATCATCTTTGTGTCATCTTTGTATCATCTTTGCATCATCTACGTATCGTCTTTGTATGAGTATGATGCGAATGTGGTACAAGGATGATCGACAAGGATAGCAACACCAATGTCGATCAAATATTGCCATTATAACATGGACCTCACTTTGAAGGAAGATGATACAGAGATGGGGGAAGGTGATACGAGGATCTGGCAACGTTCTGAACTAGGGAATGATAGCGCTGATCTGTTTTGTCGAATGGTAGACAAGGATAGCAATACCAATATAAATCAAATACTACCATTATAACGTGGACTTCACTGTGGGAAGATGATGCAAATATGATACAAGGATGATAGACAACGATAGCAACACCCATGTTAAACAAATACTGCCATTAATAAAACGTGGACCTCACTAAAGGAAGATGATCCAAAGACGATACGAATATGATACAAGGATGATAGACAAGGATAGCAACACCAATGTTAATCAAATACTGCCATTATAACGTGGACCTCACTATAGGAAGATGATACAAAGAAGATACGAAGATGATACAAAGATGATACGAAGTTGATACGAAGTTGATGTAAAGATGATACGAAGATGATAGACAACGATAGCAACACCCATGTTAAACAAAATACTGCCATTTATAAAACGTGGACCTCACTAAAGGAAGATGATCCAAAGATGATACGAAGCTGATACAATGATGATACGGATATGATACAAGGATGATAGACAAGGATAGCAACACTAATGTAAATCAAATACTGCCGTTATAACGTGGACCTCACCCTAGTTGATATACTGCATTACTTCATTATGTAAGTTAATAAATGGACACGTGCTAGAGCGTTCAACAGAGGTGGTCCCTTCTCAACCAGTTATTTAGGGATCACCCTCTAAGCTCCAAGACTAATGGAGGGGTTACCAGTCCTCAAGATGCAGCTGGGTTCAATTTGTTTATTATGCTCATATTATACACTGCTCTGAGATCATTCACTATTTATAAATCCTCATCTCCCTAATAGATGATTGAATTGAACAGAACACTAATAATACCTAATAGAATAGCTGGATAACTAATAGAATTTAATAGTCTATCAACTTGAAAACAAATAATCAGGGACTCAGTTATCATCGATCAAACATAAGAGCATTCAACAGATTTTAGAATATCGCTGTCAGATTTCAGAATATTAATATTTATATTCAAAATTCAAATTCAAATTCAAATTTATTGATTCTCAAAAAATATACAACACTTTCAAGACAAAAAATAAAAATTATATTAAAATATATAAAAATTATATTATATAAATTAATTAATTAATTATTAATTAATTAATTATTAATTAATTAATTATATAAAAATTATATTAAAATATTTTTTTATTTTTGTGGCTTTGCGCAACTAAATTGTAATAATAATGATAATAATAATAATAATAATAATAGTATTGGAATGATGTGACCATATTTTATATAAGAGGTCTTTTGTCTTTTTTTCAATTAGAGCTACTCTTGAATATAATAAGAATAGAAATCTAAGTACCCTTTTTTAATTTGTTTACTTACAACATGACTGTTACGGCTATATGATGCCATTATCAAGTGATAATAATTTTATAGATAATGGCATCATGTAGCCGAAACATGTTGTGAGTAAACTATTTTTAAAAGAGTTTCTATTTTTTTGGATGTTTCATTGGTTCTATGTTTCTATGGATTATTATTCTATTTTTATTTATATTCTAAGAGCCTAATTTAATGAACTCACAGTATTTATTGACCGAGCGAAGTGAGGTCTAAGATTCAAGTCGACGGTTTGGCATTTCTCTTAATGTTTAAATGTTTGAATGTTTATATGTTTATATGTTGCGCATTTACGGCGAAGCGCGGTAATAGATTTTCATGAAATTTGACAGGTATGTTCCTTTTTTTAATTGCGCGTCGACGTATATACAAGGTTTTTGGAAATTTTGCATTTCAAGGATAATATAAAAGGAAAAAGGAGCCTCCTTCATACGCCAATATTAGAGTAAAAATCAGACTATAGAATTATTCATCATAAATCAGCTGACAAGTGATTACACAGATGTGTGGAGAAGCCAGTCTATTGCTGTATTTCCACATAAGGTCTGTAGTTTCAATCAGGTACTTGTGGATGAGAATACTGCGTGAGGTCTACTGTTCACAGAGCTACTAGTTTATTGCTTATTACGATTCACTCATGTAGGTGAAGATACTTATAAAGTATCTTACATATAGTCGAGAAGATTAGATTAGAATCTAGTTAGACTGTGGTTAGACCAAACGTCGAATGATAGACAATGTAATATGTATGATAATTCGTTTCTTTAATCATGTTAATTCATTATTATTGAATGATAATGCTTGTTCTGAGCAAAGATTTATTAAAATCTGGATACAGGAAGTTTAAAAGGTCTAAATACATGAGAATTAAAATTGGATTCATACACTCTTGGAGACATAATTTATCATACTTCTCATTATTTGTCGGATTGTGTTTCTATGTTGTGTTTTATGCTCCAGAATTCGTACTATAGCTCTATAATCGTTTGATCTTCACCAGCCTTAAGGTTCGTACAGATATACGCGCCGCGAACATGAGCAATTCACTTTCAATCAGCTGACTATATCTTTATTTTTACAGAAACGGTAAGATACAGATATATAAAAAGCTTGGCATCAGCTGATTAAAAGTGAATTGCTCATGTTCGCGGCGCGTATATCTGTACGCAACTTTAGATGTTCTCTTTAGAACCTTCAATAGAATCTCGATAATGCAGGCACATGATAGGAACGCTGATACTGTTTAATTGAACCTGCGGGACTTTTTATGAAAATTTTGTAATTATTAATGATTGATTGATTGTAAAGAACATTGGATACGATCGGATAGTAAGGGGACAATGGACTATAAACGCCTTCGAACGCCTACAAAACATATTGAAATCATGTTGAAATTGATTTTATATTTATCACTGTTAAAATTCTGGACCTCTTCCCAGAACGTCATCATAATCACTCAGCAGTGAAGTCCACGTTATAATGACAGTGTTTGATTAGCAAAAGTATTGCTATCCATGTCTATCATTCAACAAAGCAGATAGCGCTATCTCTCTCGCTTTGCTCTGTTGCCAGATCGGCTTTTAATGTAGAATAAATAATTATTTAACAAAATATTTTATCTTAATTATGAAATTATTGAAAAATATAATTTCTTACTTAATAAAATGTAATTGATTATTTTAAACTATAATGAACAATTAATATTACATTAATAAACCTGTATCAGCTACCGTCAAGAAGGCATTGACAAGACAGTGAGGATCAGCAACGTTGTTCTTCTATCTTTCTACACTGTCATTATAACGTGAACCTCACTATACTACCTTTTTCTCTTTAGGTGAGTAGCAGTAAGTTATATAGTTCATAATTAGGTTGAGATATTTCAGTCACCACTCTGAAATCTCAAGTTTAATGAGAAAAACCAATGATTTTTGCACGTTGTCAGGCAGAAGTAATAACGAAGAGCTTCATATTGATGTGCCATTCTCAAATCTCAAACTTACACACAAACAATACTAATGATACAAAATACATAAACGTTATAAAAACTGGAAACTAACCTAATCGAGAGAATATGATAAATTCTCAAGTTGAATAAAATATGATCATAACTTATACGTGGTGCGAATAGACTATTAAGCTTTGCCATTGTTCTCCAGTGGAAAAATTCCAGCTCATAGAAGGCATAAATATGGGCTACTATAGCAATGACTGTTTGAAAATCAACGAAAATAATCCCGATTTATGATATTTCTTGTTATTGGAAGGATGTTGGAAAAACTAATACAGCCCTAAAAAATTCAACGAGCCGGTTTCGAACATCCATCCCTGTAGCTTCTCTGTCAACAATGAAAGAATAATAATCGAGTTTTCACAAATTTATAACTGTACAGCGCAGAAGGAGACGAGAAGAGATTCAAGTTATTATTTATTTTGAGTTTGTTGAAAGTTCAACTCAAAAAAAACTCGCAAACATTGGCGGATACAACTCAACTGGATGCTTTAAATCAACAAAAACAATAGAAAAAGTATTAGGATGTTGGTTATTGAGTCTATAAATTATTTCTTTCAAGCATCTTCAGAATAAATCAACGCCATAGTCGTTTTTCTTGGCGGAAGAAAAGCCTTGACATTTGAAGTTGTGAAGAGTTGCTAGATTTTTTCAAACTCAAAATTCACTGATAATCTTGAACGCACCTCATTGCATTCTCACTACTAGTAAAAACAACTAGGGTGAAGATTTTAACGAATAGCAAAAATAAAAGAGTAAAATGATTCATTCATGACTGGAATACTGAATACTCTAAGGGCTATCTAAAGGTGCGTACAGATCTACGCGCCGCGAACATGAGCAATTCACTTTTAATCAGCTGATGCCAAGCTTTTTATATCTGTTTCTGTATAAATACAGATATAATCAGCTGATTAAAAGTGAATTGCTCATGTTCGCGGCGCGTATATCTGTACGCACCTTAATACTGAATCTAAGAACCATAAGCACCACCTACATTTAACACGTTTACTTGTAGATATGGTTGCATATATCATAATGTGTTTTATAAGGGGTTTAAACGAACAGCTGACATTTCCCCGTAAAAACAGGCCTTAGGGCCAGTATTCAGATACTCGGTTTAAACGGAGGAATGTCAGCATGTTGTGTTTTAAACCCCGTATGAACTACATTGTGATAGATGCAACCATTTCTACAAGTAAACGTGGTTTAGCGTAGATGGTGTATATGGACCTCATACTCACATCCTAAAAATAAGAAAATCTGAGTAGATGTTTAATAATAAAAACCTTCAAACAAGATGAAGCGGTCGTCTATCTCAATTTTATAGTTAAATTTTAAAGTTTGGAGTCAAATAAAGTTGATAGGCCTAGTTAAGGCTATGCAAAGCCTAAAAATAAACTTTCTACTCGTGATATTTTTCAAAGTTTTACGATTTGTATATCATCAAGCTATCAAAATTAAAAAGTTTTCTCGGGAAAACATTTTTTCCGATCATTACTTTTTGAGATATGAGCGCCTGAAGTTTGAATTTTTGGGACAGAACATTTAAAATTCGGTAAGATATAAATCGATGAGATTTGAAGGATGCTTTCTTCATGGTATTGTTGATCTATTAAAACAAAAATTTTGTGAAAATATCAATTTTTGAAAGAGTTATTCAATTTACCAGAAATAACTCAACTAAAAGTTATTTTTGGTTGGTTTTAGTAAATTGAATAACTATATTAAAAATAATTATTTTCAGAAAATTTTTGTTTTATTAGATCAACAATACCATGAAGAGTCTATCCTCTAAATCTCATGGATTTATCTCTTACCGAATTTGAAATGTTCTGTCCCATAAATTTAAACTTTAGGCGGACATATCTCAAACAGTAATGATCAGAAGAAAAAATGTTTTCCTGAGAAAACATTGTTCATTTTGATCGCTTGATGATATACAAATCGAAAAACTTGGAAAAATATCACGAGTAGAAAGTTTATTTTTAGCCTTTGCACAGCCTTAATTCACATAACTTATCAACATATATTTTTACGAAGCAGATTTTTATAGATGTTTCAGAGAAGAATATTATAATCACCCCGACACAAATTATTATAGTGGGGTATCATAATTAGGACTAAGTTTATTATTAGCAACTTTTGTATGCATATTATATTAATTTATACAAATGTATATGTTTTGTCAATAAACTCCTCTGGTTACAATTCATTGGCAATCAGAGAAATTATTATTAATTATTGTAATGTATATTAATGATGGATTAACTAACGGTTTATCAATTCCTAATTAATAAAATAATAAAACAAGAATACAAATTGTAAGGTAACTACTAGTTTCGGTGATCACACTTACAATTTGTATTCTTGTTTTATCATTTTATTAATTTTAAAGGGTACTATAGTTCAATTCCTAATTATATAAATACATTTTTCTGTCTTGTTGAATATTAAAGTGAAATATACTGTACTACATGAACTAGTATATAGGAATTTATATTTCAAGCTAACCGTGAACCGTTCTCATGAATATTTAACAGGAAAGAACACCTGAAACCCTAAAATAATCTTTAATAACTTGGAAAATGTAAAACTGAATACGTACAACTATAGAAAAAAACATTCTAATAATAATCTTCAATAACTCGAAGAAATGTAAAACTGAATACGTACAAAAAACTATTCTAATCTCAAACCTGATAATAAATCTTGATACGTGCTAGTTATAAAACATGCTAAGAATGCAAGTCAGGGAGGGGCATTAGAAAGAGATGAATAGACAGATACGGAGGACAAGAGAAATGGATTGTCGCTGGCAATATCAATCAAAATGTTGACTAGTCTAGGAAGAAGGAACGTTTTGTGGAAGAGGTCCAGATTAACAATTCCCAACCTCATGGTGGACTACAGCCATGGATGGGTGTATAGGTATATACATATAAACCTACAGTATTATATATGGGTATAATATCCTTGGGGCTTGGACTCCAGCAGCTAGGAAAGTCAACCCAAAACGAAAGAAACGTTCGGAATAGATTTTTGAAATAGACTGAGGGCTGAGAGGAGCTTGTAGAGTGAAGGGACTCCCTTGCAGAACAACGTATTTTTTGAAACATCACATTCGTTTTGGACGCAGGTTATGGTTTTCATTATCCCTCACCCCTTACCCGCTCCTACCCAGTAAGATCCTACGCCTACACTCTCCCTTCAAAACTCTCTCTCACTCTGAAGGCTATCATTTCCTTTACTTTAGCCCCTCCGCGACTGTCAGACCCAAGCTTGAGGATTTCAAAACCCAAAATTTGCCACTACGTTTTTATTTCACCAGCTGCTATGTATTGCCTGTGAAATATTTATTAATCTTCAAGTACAATAATATTGAATGAAAAAGATGAAAATGATAATATAAAATGAAAATTGTACACAAAAAGTACTATAATATTCTCTACTTCCCAAAATTGTTCATCTTGCATAGTTTTATAATTAATAAATGCTCGAAAGTAATTGATTTATTGCATTTCAATTCACTTATTGTAAAATTTTAATAAAATTGTGCAGCATACTAAGGCAATTTCTAAGCTGTTCTTCTGCACTAGATAACCGTACAAAAACTATTGTTATAATGTATATTTAAATATATTTGTAACTCACTTTTTTTTGTTCAAATAAATAATGACAAAAAATCAGCAATCAATTTGTTTTACAGAGGATGACGCCCTAATGAGCTCTAGACTTGTGAGTGGATCAAACCAAACCAATAAGACGTATGATTTTGATAAGTTGACTTACACGTTACAATATTAATGTTAATATTTTATAGTTTTGCTTTCCAGTTTCGATCGATGAAAAGCTACAATGAATTTGAATGTGTTCAAGATTAAACGTTAGCTTTATGAATGGCTGATGGACAAGATAATAGGAACATGAAATTTGTTTTCCAGTCAGTATTTCACCTAATTAAATTAGGACTAAATATAGAGAAGTGTATTCAAATGAAAAAACAAAGTAGATTGGTAATCAAAGAGCGTACCAGTACACGAACTTATGAGTATTTGATATTATGAAAAAAGATAACTCACTTGTCAACGAAGAAATGTTCATCCATAGTCCATAATTCTTCAAACCATCTGCAACAAAACAGAATAACAAATCAATATAGAATCTGTATTTTTTCAAACGATATTTAAATTCTGATATCATTGAAACTGATTTATCAAAGTATCAGATTGATAATTGAAATAAAAATGTCAACATAGCCTAACAGCTACAAAACACTTATTAAAAGTTAGTAGAATACATTCGACTGAGTCATTGTCAATATTGTAGAACCGTTCCATAATTGAATAAAAACACAAATATGTTGTCAAATCCTACACTGTTATTTTATTTAGTACACTACCAAGGTTTCGTGACCACACCGGTCACATTTTCAAGATGACTAAAAGTGACCGGTGATCAAAAAAACTTTTAGTCAACTTGAAAATGTGACCGGTGTGGTCACGAAACCTTGGTCGTGTACTAAATAAAACAACAGTGTAGAATTTGGCAACATATTTGTGTTTTTATTCAATTAGTAGAATACAAGCTTATTTTACGATCGAAAATGTTAATTTCCTATGCTTCTTAACTTACCTCTAGATATTTGATATACTGTATACATTTTAATTCTGCATTGTGCATTTTAGATTTACTATTAAAGAAAGCATTAGAGAGGCGCATGCCTACTGTCATGAAAGGCAATCCATAATTAATTCTTACAACAATTACTTCAATAATTTCAAAAATTATAAGTGCTGAGGGAATTTTCTCTATACTAATCAGAGCACACCTTGAGAAAACGCCAATTTAAACAGCGTTCTATTTATTTTTCTCGATTCAAATGACTATCGGAAAATATGTTATAAGATAATCTTCCATACATAACAGTTTTCTATTTATTTTTCTCAATTCAAATGACTATTGGAAAATATGATATAAGATAATCTTCCATACATAACAGTTTTCTATTTATTTTTCTCAATTCAAATGACTATCGGAAAATATGTTATAAGATAATCTTCCATACATAACAGTTTTCTATTTATTTTTCTCAATTTAAATGACTATCGGAAAAAATGTTATAAGATAATCTTCCATACATAACAGTTTTCTATTTATTTTTCTCAATTCATGACTATTGGAAAATATGTTATAAGATAATCTTCCATTCATATCAGTTTTCCATTTATTTTTCTCGATTCAAATGACTATTGGAAAATATGTTGTAGGTAAGATAATCTTCCATTTATAAAAGTTTTCTATTCATTTTTCTCGATTCAAATGACTATCGGAAAATATGTTATAAGATAATCTTCCATTTATAACAGTTTTCTATTTATTTTTCTCAATTCAAATGACTATTGAAAAATATGTTATCATAAGATAATCTTCCATTGAGTAGAATACTGACTGATTATTTTCTGAATTTTTCCTACAACCACGACATTCAAGATACTCCAAACAACATTTATTTCAAACTAGCAGGTAACCCGTGCTCCGCAAGGGTCTAATTGTCGAACTGAAAACATGTTGTAATAAAATCTCGAAGAATCGAAAACTGGTCTATATATTATAACCATCCTCAGTAATTTAAGAATCTATAGAATCAAAATTTCAAGTAAAATCAGTTGGGTGAAATTTGAACATTAATTCTGAAAAATCTAGAAGGAAAATTTAAATTTGGGCTTCGAAGTGCACGAGATTGATATTTTTCGAATCTATGTGCAAACTTTGGAGATCTAGATCATTCCCGTTTTTTCGTTTATTCAATCCACAAGTTGACATGTTTTGATGCGAACAAACACAACCCTACTCACTCTTATTAAGGTGCGTACAGATTTACGCGCCGCGAACATGAGCAATTCACTTTTAATCAGCTGATGCAAAGCTTTTTATATCTATATCTTATACCGTTTCTGTAAAAATACAGATATAGTCAGCTGATTACAAAAGTGAATTGCTCATGTTCGCGGCGCGTATATCTCTGTACGCACCTTAATATAGTAGTTCGAATCAGACACAACTTGTCTGTCTTTGGTTTGAATGAAGTTCAATGTGCTTCAAGAGTGCAAGACGCAATGTTATATCCCCTGCATCGGTAGAAGCACCATACACATTCACAACAACCCAAGTCCAATGCACACACATCATCATCAACATCAGCAGAAGAGAACCCCTCCCCACCCACCCACCTTTCAACCGACAGCAACCCATGACCTTGGTCTCTCTGAAAAAGCTAAACACTGATCTTTGTCCTGAACCAGCAGACCCTACCGAAATACGTCCAGTCGCCAGTGCAAAGAAGTAGATCAGCCTTTCAAAGATCTGTAGCTGGTTTTATTGTCCACACAAATGGAGCAGGGGAAAAAACTCGAATGCCTAATAATGTCCCCAGCACTCTGAAAAGGTTTCAGCATACTATGCCTATGCTCCACCAGATTACAGCGTAGTCTATATTTATTGTAAAAGGCTAGTGCAAAATGAGACATAATTGTTTAATTTTTAGTGACTATTAATAATATTTTCGAGTGAATGTAATGAGAGGAAAAAGTGCAAAATAGGGTGAAATTGATCATGTTTAATGCTTATTAATATTATATTTAATATCGGGGCACCGAGCTTCGCTCGTTATTTTTATTTATTGATAAATAGAACACAATTCTCTAAAATGATCGTGTTTACATTTCACAGCTGGCTATACGTTATCTTATGAATTTCGGGGATGCGATATTTTGATTTTTCACATACTCACTTTTTTACCATCCACAGCTGTTTCAGCCAAGTATGAATTAACCTTTTAATGACGTTCAGCGAGTTTTCTCAAGGATGAGACCTAGTGCAATCGAATCTTTATATCATAAACCTACTATGTTCCAAATTTCGTGAAAATCTTTAGAGCCGTTTTCGAGATCGATTAAACATAAATAACCAGATATAAAAATAGCCAGATATATAAATACAGAAATTGATCACTTAATATAATAGGACTAATTAAGGCCTATTGATGAAAAATAGAATCAAACCATATTTCTCTCAATAACTGCTCCCACAACACAGTAATACAATGAATCATGTACATTGAATAATAATACAGAAAGAATAATAATAATAATAATATTTGATATACGATTGAAATACTATTGAGTATCAAACACTACATTAGAACTACACAGCAATAATACAGATGATGCAATGACTAGCGAATTTATATTAAATATTAAAGATGTAAATATTAATAAAACATTTCAATATAGAATTGTTATTTTGTAAATTTTGCAGAAAAAAATGTCAATACAAAACCACTACAATTTACAATTCAGCAGCATATTACCTGAGATAAAATATGATTTCTTATATCTTCTCCTTGATATTACAAATCTCATCTGGAGAATAAAATATTATTTTGTTTGGTTTGTAAAAACGGGCCAAAAAGTACAGAATTGTCCAAAGTAATAAGACTCAAAACCTGAAAGTTTCTCAAAACGTATTTTTGTTTCAAATGATCACAACAGTACAATACATTTCTCAAACGGGCTTTTGTTTCTACACTTGAAAATCATAATAGGCTAAACAAAAGAAGAAGGGAATGACCATTAGAGGGTATAATAAAGGAATAACAATGAAGGCAGGATAGTATGGTGGAGTGGAACATAATAGAGATCACTGTCAAGAAGAACGAAGCATAGGGTGAAGTCAAACTTTTTCAAAAGATTTCAGAAAAAGAAAGTCAGGATGTTAGGATGGTAGGGTCTTATAAAGAAGAATAAATAGAAAGAAAAAAATTGAGATTGAGATAGGTAATTTAGCTATAAAGAACGTTGTAAGAGAATATATTTTACTGTAGCTTCTGATTTTGATAATTGAGCTATCCTCCATTTCGTATAGCATCATAGCCGCCATTTGGTGAACTCAACTGAACGTTTCAACCAATCAGGTGAGAGCTCTGATTGAGAATTTCGACCAATCAAGAACCAGCCACTTCTATTACCTTCTCCCACAATTTGTTGACCAATCACAGTTGGACTAATTTCGACACAGGCTAACATTATACAATAACAACATAGTGAAAGTACAACATGAACTACTGTGTTCACTTTTTGTAAAATTAAGAAAATTCATTAGCCAATATTGATTGTATTTTTTATTGTTATAATTATTGTTGTAGAAATCTCTTAAGATTATGAATGATATACATATTGGAGCGACACTTTTATTTGAAGCTATTCTATCAAGTATTGATATAAAATGAAAATCTCCAATGATTTTCATCAATCAACTTGATGATTTTTGAATGAAAAAGACTAAGAAATTGTCAAAAAGCCATAGATTTATTGATACTTAGAAAAGACCGGTTTCGGTTATTACACCATTGTCAATCTCTGATAAACAGTCAGATAAAATGTCAGTTTATCAGAGATTGACAATGGTGTAATAACCGAAACCGGTCTTTCTAAGTATCAATAAATCTATGGTTTTTTGACGATCTCTTAGTCTTTTTCATTCAATATGAATAATTACCACAATATCAACTTCTCAACTACACAAAAATTGATGATTTTTATTCAATTTCAATAATTATTTTAGTAGTTCTATTAAAGGGGAAGTAACAATTTCGAAATCACAAAAACATTACATAATACTGAGAATTTTTAGCAATTTTTTCAAATAATATTTTTCTTGACAAGTTTTGTTTATAATTCATAGTACTTCCGTGCTGGTAATAAAATTATTTTCAGTTTTCAAACAGAACCCTACTTCTATTTCCCTCTGTAGTATGCACCAACACCATGGTCTTAAATGTTCAAAAGAATTTATACCGACTCAACCAAACAGAATAGAATTGCCAATCTCAGAACGCTGTATTAGTTCTCGTTTATATGAAATGGGTCTAACAATTTTCAAAAACGAATCCGACATTCAGACATCCGCTGTTGAAAGGTTTATAAAAACAACCCTGAATACAATTTAACAAGGGCTGTCAAAAATGAAAAAACCAACCCTACAGCCCTGCTAACAACTTAATCTCCCCCCAAAAAACGTAACCATCATATTATTACTGAGAGATTGAAAGCTTAGTGGAAATGGGGTGGTTCAATTTTTTGAAGTGGTAGATTACATGAAATAACATCATTTCTTTCTATTAAATTCTATATTGAAAAATTCAAGTATTGAAAATGAAAAATTAAATAATGACAGGCACATTGTATCTATTAACTGGAAAAGGATTATTTATTTATTTATTATTTACAATCAACTTAAGGACAAAGAAACAGACTACAGTCCAAAACTTCTTTTCATCCCAATTCCATAAAATAAATTGTTAAAAGTTATTACAAATTGAATCATCATACTACATTATAATATACTTTCAAGGTTACTATGTGAGACCTTGTCTAAATTTGGGAGAGGAATAGCACAAGGTTACCTTATTTTTTTCTCTCCCTATCATTTTAATGATTTACTTATTGCATGAATTAATAAAAATAAATAAATATCATAATTATTGAAATCAAGAGCAATCTATTCGAGTTGAGTGTAACCACGGAAGACAGAACCAAATTCTATTCTCTTTCTAAACTTCTTTTAATAGTGTGGTCCACGTTATAATGGCAGTGGAGAAAGATAGGAAAACAGGGATGCCGATTCTCTGCCTTGCCATGTCCATACAGAGGGTTGCAGATGTGATATCAACTGATCATTCTTGATTAAAATAACAATAAAATTATATTTTATTCGCCAAGAAAATATACTTTTCAATGATCAATTCTGATAGTTGAGAATAAATATTTTATTACTTATATTTCTTCATTGTTGAAACGATTCTGACAACGTTGCTGAGCTAGAAAAGTATAGCGCTATCTGCTTTGTCAAATTATAGACAAGTATAACAGCACCAATGTCAATCAACTACTGCCATTATAACGTGGACCTCACTATATTCTCTATGGCCTATTCGGGTCTTAGAGTGCATCATGCTATGAAAGAGAAGCTACAACCATTGAGAAACAATAGCGTAAGTAGATATCCCATGGTATAGGGCGTTTATGTCGCAACTTTTACCATTATCTCAAGCCGCTAGTTCATGTGATTCCTTCCCATGAAGCTGTGTGACACTGGTAGTCTCTTACATTGTGCCGTTCATACACTCTCACCCCAACAAAACAGTAAAATTTGACAATAATCTACAGTAATCGGCTTGGGATAAGAGTAAAAGTTACGATATGAACGCCCTATACCATGGGATATGGTATAGTATGGTACTTACGCTATTGTTTCTCTATGATACAACTCATACCCACTGAGTATTAAATGTAATTCTATCCTCACTCACTCACACCATGCCTCAAATAGCCACTGAATAGTGAAGCATGCTCATAAAATTATAAACAAAAGTGTACGATTTTGCATGCAAATGATGCGACAGTGCTAAGTACTTCTCTCACCACTTAGCGACATACCTGCACAATATTCCTTGCATTTCTGGTCTAGAATGTACCATGCATATGGAATGTAACATCTATACCCTCTTATCTAGCATAATGCTCTCAATACTGCCCAAACATGGAGATAGTATTAGCTGCATTTCCAGAGATCTAGCAAAGACGACTTTGATAAAATTTTGTAGAGGTTTTCTCGATATTGATGTTAAATTAATTGTCATTGGATAATATTCATATTAAAAATTGAAATCATCAACTATTTATTTCAATGAATTATCCATTTCCTGATTTAGTGATAATAACTCTTTAAAATTGATGTTAAATCAATTGACATTGGATGATATTCAAATTACAAATTTAAATGATGAACAATCAAGTAAATTCGTGAAAAAAAATATTCATATGGCTTTCATTGGTGGGGAGTCCCTGACGGAAGTTCCACCTCGCCTGAATATATCATTTGAGCCGTGAATGGGCCTTACAACTGTAATACTTCAGCCGGGACCGACAACTTGACGTGCCCATCCCGATAACACATTCGTAATCAGCGATCAATAAAAATAAATAATAATATCAAGTGACCTGGCTAGCTCAGGTCTGGTGTCAGAGAAACTGATCAGCAACTAAGAGCAACTGTGATCAGCAACTGAGAGAAACTGTGATCAGCAACTGAGAGCAACTGTGATCAGCAACTGAGAACAACTGTCAGTTCAAGTCGCAACTGATCAATTCCAGGGCCTCTGACATGACCTAACGACTAATTTTTAGGCAGCGATCAACGATTACCAACAATATAACACATCAAAATCATATCAATTTTATACTCGTTTCCGAGTATCTCCTCAGTAAAAAGTTAATTCGTATGGCTTTTGTTGGTGGGGAGTCCCTTGCGGGAAGGTCCCACCACCTGAATATAGGCGTCATAATTTAAGCCGTCAATGGGCCTTACGACTGTCATACTTCAGCCGGGACCGACAGTTTAACGTGCCCATCCGATAACACAGGAGTGATCTGGTTAAAAAACTTTTGGTATTGAGAGGGTTTGAACCCAGGATCTCTATGCTGCTACGCAGGCACTCTATCCACTAGACCACGGATCACTCCATCTCTCAGTGACGTAGGTTGATATAAATTATTTCGCCGCCGTGAAGCTGCCGGGTTCTAAGGATCAGACAGACGCCTTCAGGCCACGAATAAATTGCGCTCAAAGAAGTTTACTTCTGAGTTTCGTGAGAGTTGGGGGGAAACGGTGGCTGTCCGTGATTCGACTACATATTTTATAGATATATTTATATTTATCGAGCAAATATAGTCGGCATGACGCTATTAAAGCTCGGTTTTGTCCTAATGATCAACGTATAACACCTACCGGCCAAATAGCAACTATTAACCGCCTCAGCATTCCTTTCCCTTCAACCCTCCTGACGTTTTTATTCACGCGTGCATCGTTACGCCACAAATCGCCCTCCTATAATACGTTCTGCCAACACGTACAGCTAACGTATAAATCAATCCGATAAAAAACACGTTGTACATAAAATTCAGAATAAAATCCGCCGTAAATCAAAGTGTACTGCACTTTTAGTGGGGTCCACGTTATAATGGCAGTGTTTGATTGGCAATGGTATTGCTATCCTTGTCTCTCATTCAAGAAAGCTGATAGCACTATCTCTTTCTCGCTTTGCTCTGTTTCCAGATCGTCTTTCATTAATGTAGAATAGATAATTAATTAACAAAATATATCATCAAAATTATGAAATTATTGAAAAATATAATTTCTTGCTTAATTGACCGAGCGAAGTGAGTTAGACCTCAAGTCCACAGAGTTAGATTCAAGTCGACGGTTTGGCATTTCTCTTAATTAGTCCAGGCGCTGGCTTACATTGAGCATACATGAGAGAGGCAGAGAATTTGACTCTGGATTATTGTTAGGGGGTCTTTAGTGTATATGAAACTCGATGTCGTCACGTCCCAGGGTGGTCGACAGATTGGGGGGAGGGGGGAAAGTTGTAAAAAACGCGCGCTTATAAAATCACCTGTCCTGCAGTTACTATTCATAGTACAGCTTTGAATTTTTTCTCAATATTATGTACACATAACTGGCTTTCAATGTGATTCTCTACATTTTTGCGATAAACCGCATAGTTTTTCCGTAAAAAAATAAAATATATCGAAAAATGTATTTTTTTATTATGGACTTTTTATTATTTCTCGAATATTTAAGTCGTTGGCCGACTTAGAGGAAAAGGTTCTCTATAAACGTTGTAGGCCGTTTTTTCCTGAATCCAATGATATATATAGTTTGGGGGTTACGATCATAGATGCGGCGGTGGGAGGGGGATAAGTAGCACTGTTACGCTGCGGCGCGGTCCTCCCCCATGATTAATGCGCGTAGTGGCCTGTCTATCGCATCGCTCCTACTAGTCTATGCATTCAAATTATGTATTTCAGGAACGCTATCTTATGTATTTTCGGTCGCTGAACACGATTTTTCAACTCTCAAGCCTCAATAATTAATAATTCTCATCATAATATACAAATTATGGTCAAAATTACAAACTTCATCTCATTCTGCAAGGAAACTAAGAAATGACTGTTTGAAATAAACGAAACTTGGGTTTCAAGGAATATATTAAGATAGAATAATGAAAATATCAATATGTGTTTGTGTTTTATTGTTTTTATTTCAAATTCATTTATTGTGATGCGCTGCAGGCTAAATTATTAATTACACACTGGCCACGCTTACTTGATATAGTGTGGTCAGTTAATTTCCAAGAAGTGTTTGTGGAATTTCTTAGTTCTTAAAGGTGGATATGGAATTCATCATTCATTTATTATCATAATAATAATTATGTTTAGTATGAAAGTTATTATCTTTCATGAATCTTCAGTTTGTCGTGAACTTTCGAGAAATTATATCCAATATAATAATATATATGTGTCAAATCAAAATGAAATGAAAATTTTAATATTCATTCAAATTATTTCTAACAGTATTATTATAATGGTATTTCACTAACTTTTTGATTGATTCATCCATTATGGTATTCCCGTTCAGACTGTTTTGAAATGGTAACAATTATTGAGTATCAAAAGTTGGGAATAGAATAGTTTTGGGCCATGCCTGTGATTCTTTCTCAAACATAATATTTATATGATTTGTAATTCAATCCACAAATGAATGAATGAATGTATTCCTGCACGTAGCTAACGTATGTTAAACGTATGTTAACGTGCAAATCTTTGCCACAGATTTAGAAATCAAGTCTCGATGGTTTGGAGAGCCTATTATTGGAGTGATTCTTTTACTTTGCTGCTTCTAGTATGTTCACTACTTTTGTTTGAATCTAGACCATAGACATGAAAAACAATGTCCACCTGTATCACTCCATCTTCATTGAGAATTTTCATGATTCTTCTCATCACAAAGTTTCTATAATCTTGCAGCGTATTGAAAGTTTTGAAAAGTGAAGTAGGAGTGGAATTCAGGAGAGCCATGTTATCATTACGAGAATTTGTCAACGATATTTAGGGATTTAGTCAAATCCACAACTAGTTCCACTTACAATTTCATGGGCCAAGTGAGATTAATAGTTTTTTTTCAAATATCCATCAGATGTTGACAGAGATTGCGGTTATTGTAAAAATGCATGCTGCACTAAAACTTCAATGTTGAATTATCTTTAAACAGCTACCTAGTAAAAATACAGAGATCAGATCTTTTTGTTCTAGAATGAACTAAAACTAGGATTTTTTGTTTAAGTGTATCGTGGAGAATGACAGAGCTCTGTTTTTTTATAGGTAAGAATACACTTTTACAATTTGCCACAACTATGTTAAGATAAAAATCGTTGGAGACCGAATAACTATTTCTTTTTACATTCAAAAGAGAATCACACATTTCTTCACTTGCTTCCAGACCATTGATAACATTATGCAGATCCTGTTTTCCATCAGAGTCTTGAAGAAAAATGTAATGTTCTCGTGAGAAGGTGCTTCTGGAAATCATTCTCATCTCTCATTATTATTGTTTTACTTCCTTCGATGACTTTCTTCACACCCTCCAGTGATATCCATAATGATGTCACATGTCAACATACTTGAACAGAATATCTTGATGGAAGATTTATTTATATAGTAGCAGCCATTTTAGGGAAGCCTTTGGAGAACTAGCTATTCCAATCACTCAGTTTTGGATGATCGAATGAGGGTTTGCTCCAAAGCATGAACGGTTGTCACATTATTACATCTTCAAGGTTTCCTTTTGACAGAGAGTCAATGTATTGACTGTATAGAGTTAATGTTTCCTTATTGGAAATGATTTTCTACTTCTATGGGTATTTTTTCATATTTTCTAGATAGAACACAGACTCCATTGCATAGTTTGTGTGATTGAATGAAAAAAGTATGGGATCTTTTCTCGACCAGTTTCTATGTGCAATACCAGAGTCCTTCCTTAAGAGCACGAATACAATTGAAGATAATTCAAACTATATTACAATAATCAGTCATAAATTTCAAGTAGTCATTGATTTTGCATTGTGATTCTAAAAAAACTCCACAAATAGCTTCAGACTTCTTTCAAATATACGTTGACAATCTCTCATATTTGAACCGTTCATGAGTCCTTCTTGTAGTTGTTTCATTGAATTGATTGCTTGCTCTCACACCTTGATTATACTGATCTCCCCTCAATAGATTTCTAACAGTATTCTCTCCAAAAATATTCCAGATTCAACAAAGATATCTTCAATTCAACTTTCATTCAAGTACCATCCCAAGACAATCAGTCAAACTCAGCCAGATGAAAAGTATCTATTCGTAGATATAAGTTAGAGCAAAGACCTTAAAGATGCATGGACTCACATGCAGCGCTAGTGTCGTACTTGGAATTGAAATCCGCCATTGAGGGGGCAACCCATAAGATTATTACATACCAATGCCACCCAATGCTTTTGTGATCTATAGTATTACAAATAAATAATATATAATATCTCGTGCTAAAATGGCGGCCTTCAATTTCAAGTAAGAGCTATCATTGAGAGTGTGGGCATAGGCATTGTGGGTCTATATCTCTTTAAAGGTCTTTGAGTTAGAGAAATCAGTTGATAGAGAGTTGTATCTTCTTTGAAATCAAATATTTAGTCATATCACATGGGAGTAATTAGCATTATTTGTGATTCAACTATAAATTTATATGAAGAAAATACTTTACTCCTCTTACACGGTGCTCTATATGGGGTAGCCTATATAATTTGTTTAACTTACTCCATTAATTGACTTTCGCAATTCCAAAGTGATAATTGAACTAAATCGAATAATTATTGTCTCTTCATGAAATATTAGTTTTTTATCGACTGAGAAACACATATAGGATTCCTAAAAAGATGGTTCTTCATTACAATGTAATTATAAATAATAAAGTTTGTAATTTTGACCATAATTTGTATATTATGATGAGAATTATTAATTATTGAGAATCACAGGCGTGGCCCGAAACTATTCTATTCCCACTTTTGATACTCATAATTGTTGCATTTCAAAACGATTCTGAACGGGAATACCATAATGGATGAATCAGCAAAAAGTAGTGAAATACCATATAATATAAATACCTGTTAGAAATATTGAATGAATATTAAAATTTTCATTTTCTTTGATTTGACACATATATATATTAATATTGGATATAATTTCTCGAAAGTCACGACAAACTGAAGATTCTGAAATATAATAACTTTCATACTAAAATAATTATTATTTTAAACGAGAATGAACAATTTATATTACATAAACCTGTATCAGCTACCGTCTATAGAAGGCATTGACAAGACAGTGAGGATCGGCAACGTTGTTCTCCTATCTTTCTCCTTTGCCAAGGAGAAGACCGAATAACGAAGACCTCACTATATCCTTGGCCATCATTCTACAATGCAGATAACGCTTTCCTTTACTAGCTCCACAACGTTGCCATATGGTTTTACAACAATGTAGAAATATAATTATTAACACAATATTTTATCTCGAATACGAGAATTTATCATTGAAAATCATCAAAAAATATTTTTGACCAATAGAATGTAATTGATCATTTTTAATGAGAATGAATATGTCATTCCATCAGGTGTACTGGTATCAATTATCCTCTATAGAAGGCAATGGCAAGGCAGAGTATCGGCAACGCTGTTCTCCCATCTTTCTCCACTGTCATTATAACGTGGACCACACTATAGCACGTGGTATGATAATTATTGGCAATTTCTTAGTCCAAGTAGAAATCGATTTCAAATGTGGTTTGCTGATAGCCCTACAGTACTTCATAGACATAATTATGAATAACACTTGAAAGTGAACTAGGAAACGATCATACAATACAAATTTAATAATCTTTTTCCAAAGTAAGAGTCATGAAATTCATACTATTTTCAGAAGTAGGTTTGAGATCGACGTTGGAAGAAATCCACCTCCACCCGTCAACTGTATATTAGTTCAATCAAAAACAAGTAATGTTGGTTCATTAAAATGCATAATAAATGTTAATGTTGGTATAATTATTAATTTCTGTTAATGATACTAATGTTCACATTCAATATATGGTTTAGTTTATGATTAACATTTAGTCTAGTAACATTAGGGCCGGTTTCCGAGCTCGGGATTTAGGTAAGTTCTAGACTGACACAGCTGGTGTCAGAAAATTGGCTTTCCAAAACGGGGCGTAGTTGAAGCAAAATACATCTTTATTTTCTCATTTAATTCAGTTTAATTAGTATAATTAGAAACGTCTTACCTTTCCGAAATGAAACATTTTTAAATAATACAGAATGAGATGAAGTTTATAATTTTGACCATAATTTGTATATTATGATGAGAATTATTAATTATTGAGGCTTGAGAGTTGAAAAATCGTGTTCAGCGACCGAAAATACATAAGATAGCGTTCCTGAAATACATAATTTGAATGCATAGACTAGTAGGAGCGATGCGATAGACAGGCCACTACGCGCAAAATCAGGGGGAGGACCGCGCCGCAGCGTAACAGTGCTACTTATCCCCCTCCCACCGCCGCATCTATGATCGTAACCCCCAACTATATATATCATTGGATTCAGGAAAAACGGCCTACAACGTTTATAGACCTTTTCCTCTAAGTCGGCCAACGACTTAAATATTCGAGAAATAATAAAAAGTCCATAATAAAAAAATACATTTTTCGATATATTTTATTTTTTTACGGAAAAACTATGCGGTTTATCGCAAAAATGTAGAGAATCACATTGAAAGCCAGTTATGTGTACATAATATTGAGAAAAAATTCAAAGCTGTACTATGAATAGTAACTGCAGGACAGGTGATTTTATAAGCGCGCGTTTTTTACAACTTTCCCCCTTCCCCCCCAATCTGTCGACCACCCTGGGACGTGACGACATCGAGTTTCATATACACTAAAGACCCCCTAACAAAAATCCAAAGTCAAATTCTCTGCCTCTCTCATGTATGCTCAATGTAAGCCAGCGCCTGGACTAAATGTTTAAATGTTTGAATGTTTAAATGTTTATATGTTGCGCATTCAAGGCGAAACGCGGTAATAGATTTTCATGAAATTTTACAGGTATGTTCCTTTTTTAATTGCGCGTCGACGTATATACCAGGTTTTTGGAAATTTTGCATTTCAAGGATAATATAAAAGTAGAAAGGAGCCTCCTTCATACGCCAATATTAGAATAAAAATCAGACTATAGAATTATTCATCATAAATCAGCTGACGAATGATTACACAGATGTGTGGAGAAGCCAGTCTATTGCTGTATTTCCATAAGGTCTACGGTTTCAATCAGGTACTTGTGGATGAGAATACTGCGTGAGGTCTACTGTTCACAGAACTACTAGTAAAATATTATTGATTATTTTAAACGAGAATGAACAATTTATATTACATAAACCTGTCAGTTACCGTCTATAGAAGGCATTGACAAGACAGTGAGGATCGGCAACGTTGTTCTCCTATCTTTCTTCTTTGCCAAGGAGAAGACCGAATAACGAAGACCTCACTATATCCTTGGCCATCATTCTACAATGCAGATAACGCTTTCCTTTACTAGCTCCAGATCGTTGCCATATGGTTTTACAACAATGTAGAAATATAATTATTAACACAATATTTTATCTCGAATACGAGAATTTATCATTGAAATCATCAAAAAATATTTTTGACCAATAGAATGTAATTGATCATTTTTAATGAGAATGAATATGTCATTCCATCAGGTGTACTGGTATCAATTATCCTCTATAGAAGGCAATGGCAAGGCAGAGTATCGGCAACGCTGTTCTCCATCTTTCTCCACTGTCATTATAACGTGGACCACACTATAGCACGTGGTATGATAATTATTGGCAATTTCTTAGTCCAAGTAGAAATCGATTTCAAATGTGGTTTGCTGTTAACCCTACAATACTTCATAGGCACAATTATGAATAACACTTGAAAGTGAACTAGGAAACGATCATACAATACAAATTTAATAATCTTTTTCCAAAGTAAGAGTCATGAAATTCATACTATTTTCAGAAGTAGGTTTGAGATCGACGTTGGAAGAAATCCACCTCCACCCGTCAACTGTATATTAGTTCAATCAAAAACAAGTAATGTTGGTTCATTAAAATGCATAATAAATGTTAATGTTGGTATAATTATTAATTTCTGTTAATGATACTAATGTTCACATTCAATATATGGTTTAGTTTATGATTAACATTTAGTCTAGTAACATTAGGGCCGGTTTCCGAGCTCGGGATTTAGGTAAGTTCTAGACTGACACAGCTGGTGTCAGAAAATTGGCTTTCCAAAACGGGGCGTAGTTGAAGCAAAATACATCTTTATTTTCTCATTTAATTCAGTTTAATTAGTATAATTAGAAACGTCTTACCTTTCCGAAATGAAACATTTTTAAATAATACAAAATAACAAAAATTTTACACTATTTTCTCTTCATTTTATTTTGTGTTCAATTGTTTAGTTTTTCGAAATTCAATTTAAACGTGACTTTGACAATGACTACGACTACGCCCCGTTCCGTAAAGCCAACTTTCTGACTCCAGCTTTTTGAAGTCTAGAACTTAGCTGAATCCCGAGCTCGGAAACCGGCCTTAAATGTTACCATAGACCAAATGTTAACCATAAACTAAACCATATATTGAATGTTAAAGTTAGTATCATTAACTGAAATGAATAATTATACAAACATTACTTTGATTGAACTAGGTGAAACTGAAACAAACTGAAGCAATAATTCAACCTGTTGGAATTGAAAAAGATTGAAATTGAAACTTGAAAAGAGTCTATAGAGCTTAGCTAAATCCCGAGCTCGCAAAACCGGGTCTTCTATTCTTAATTTCTCAAGTACGGAGAAAGTACGGATTTCTCAAGTAGGGATTGTCAAGATACTTCCTGAGGTGTTGATTGATAGGCTGCAAAAACATATTGTTGATAGCACGTAAAAACCTTTTAAAAACTATCAAATTTTAAATGAGTAAAATTTTTTAAAACCGTTTCTTCAGGATATTATCTTTTCCAAAATCCTTCCCCGGAACACATAAAATTGGCTCCAAGAGTGATTTATTGTTAAATATTTAAGCCGAACAATTTTACGACCAGATCATGAATTTATATAGGGGTTCACACGTCTCGATGACCGAGAACTGTTTCAGTTCAGAATCAACGCCTGCTAACATTAATCAGGCAACCCTATCATTTTCGTCGCGTCTTCTCCCACGCCGGAAAGACGTCTGAGTGCGTAATAGGCCTAAGTGTGGGTTAGGCCTGCTCTTCAATATACGGAGCGTAAATAATATAAAAATACGGGAGAAAAACAAACAAGATTCGGTTGGGGGCCCCGCCCCTACAGGCTATAAAGTCCGTAAGTAATTTCTCTCTCATTAAATGCGCGCGTATAATAACTACAGTGTTGCCACGTTTCAGTTACTGGGCCAACTCAATTTGATTTGCCGTTAGCGGTTTGTTATTTACTTTCGATCGGGTGGTGTCCAACTACCATAGTTTAGACTTGACCTCCGATGTTCACCTCCGGCAATTAGGGGTTCACTCTGTTTCAAGAACATTTATACTATATTTATCAATGTATTATTGTTAAACTATTAACCTCCTATACTATTAAACGAGCAACTTCTGTTTATATGTTCAGATGTTTGGATGTTTAGATGTTTATATGTTTGTATTTCACCGGATCTCGAAAACGGCTCTAACGATTCTCAAGAAATTCAGAACATAGTAGGTTTATAATATAAAGATTCGATTGCACCAGGTCTCATCCCTGGGAAAACTTGCTGAAGGACATTAAAAGGATAATTATTATTCATCCTTGGAAAAACATCTGATAATAATTATATTTCATCGTCTGTTGGTGATGTAAGTGTATTATTGTTAAACTATTAAACTCCTATACTATTAAACGAGCAACTTCTGTTTATATGTTTAGATGTTTATATGTTTGTATTTCACCGGATCTCGAAAACGGCTCTAACGATTCTCAAGAAATTCAGAACATAGTAGGTTTATAATATAAAGATTCGATTGCACTAGGTCTCATCCCTGGGAAAACTCGCTGAAGAACATTAAAAGGATAATTATTATTCATCCTTGGAAAAACATCTGATAATAATTATATTTCATCGTCTGTTGGTGATGGAAATGAGTGAGCGAGTTCATGTGTGTGGGACTGTGTCAAAATTATGACTCAGCTGTTGAACTTTTGTAATCATTCAATCAGGTACTTAGTGCCGGTTGCAAAAAACTGAATTTTGACTGTGTCAAAATTATGACTCAGCTGTTGAACTTTTGTAATCATTCAATCAGGTACTTAGTGCCGGTTGCAAAAAAGCCGGGTTATTTTCAATCCTGATTAATTCCAGGAATTCAATTCTATTCCATCAAGAAAAACTATAAACTTCACTAAAGATAGTTGATGATTCTTCTCAAAGAATTTCAACATTGTATATAGTCGAAATTGAATCAAAGTTTAATGTACCTCAATATTGATACAATTTCTCTCACTGGCGAACAAGAGTCATCTTATGCCAGTGTTTTTTTTCACTCACCGTTTATTATTATTACATTTTGGCTGGATTGTGTTGTCATGTTAGGCTTTGTTTGATTTATGTATATGTATTTATGAGTGTGGAATAAATTTGAATTTGAATTTGAACTGTGACATGCAACCTTTCTTCTACATAAAAGTTTCATGTAATTGAAGATAAATTATGAAATTTTTGTTTCCATTTTAAATCAAATCATGAGCTCTACATAACCTCTGGACTTAATTTATAAATTAAGGTTGAAAGAAAGACATTTTGGGAGAATGCCTGTTAGTTGTTTACACATTTTGGGAGAATGCCTGTTAGTTGTTTACACATTTTGGGAGAATGCCTGTTGTTTATACCTGAACTGTATCTCTTGTTTATGAATAAATAAATAGATAAATATATTAAATTTGGAGGCTTAGAGGTTGGATGCTTTACATCACAAGTGGTCACCTATTTGAATCCTTCACTACGAAAATTATATCTCTCAATATTCTTTCACAAACTTCAAACTTCACAAACAGAATAAAGGGTTGAAAAGTGTCAACTATAAAGACAAATTCTATCTCTTAAGGGCCGTTTGCACAGTTTAAACTAAATTTCACTTTAAACTGGATTAAATCCATATCTAGTCTCTTTTGTTATAATGAGATTTATTTTGAGTTTAAGCCACCAGCTGATTGAATTCAGTTTAAACTAAATTTCACTTTAAACTGGATTAAATCCATATCTAGTCTCTTTTGTTATAATGAGATTTATTTTGAGTTTAAGCCACCAGCTGATTGAATTCAGTTTAAACTAAATTTCACTTTAAACTGGATTAATCCATATCTAGTCTCTTTTGTTATAATGAGATTTATTTTGAGTTTAAGCCACCAGCTGATTGAATTCAGTTTAAACTAAATTTCACTTTAAACTGGATTAAATCCATATCTAGTCTCTTTCGTTATAATGAGATTTATTTTGAGTTTAAGCCACCAGCTGGTTGAATTCAGTTTAAGCTTTAACTGTGCAAACAGCCCTTAATATTACAGTATTTCACAAACTGCAGAATAAAGGGAACTAGCGGGCAAATAAAAGTGTGAACAATCAAGGCTCCACCTGATCCTTGAGAGAGTTGAACACTTGTCAATTTGTAGGCCATTGGAGAGCTTGAATAGTGCTTTCAAATGCACTCAAATAAACAATTCACAGTGCTCTAAGATTGGACGCAGCGGTGGCGAAAAAGGAAGCAGTCATTCAACAAACGAGGTCACTTGTCATACGAGTCCAACAAATGAGATAGAACACGCACTGGTCATCTCAAGTTTTTCGACTGGCTTTCAAGCTGATAGAAAAATTAAATCAACTGAACAAGGTAATGGGCCATGCCTGGTTTAGAAAATAAACGTCGGAATACGAACTTCACTGGCGAGGAAAGCAGCGTTACATCGAAAAAGAACAACATAAACTGCGGAGGAAAACATAGAAAAAGAACAACATAAACTGCGGAGGAAAACATAGAAAAAGAACAACATAAACTGCGGAGGAAAACATAGAAAAAGAACAACATAAACTTCAAGAAAGTGATTTTCTCGAATCCAGCAGGTTGTAGGTAGTTGAACATGTATTTTGTACGCATGAGTAGACAGACAAGCGGTCACGTGTGGATTACACGTTCCCTGTCGTTGCAAATGAATAATGGCTCCTGAACTGTCAACATGCCTGTCAATAAATATGGGAGCAATTGATAGTTTCCACGGTGGAAGAGTCAGCGTCTACCTGAATCATTGCTCATTTCCAACTGTTTAACATTTTGCTTCCATCAATTCTATATCCTTCATGAGATGGAAGATTTTCAAGGCAAATTGGGATCTGTGATAAGTCCAAAAATAATAGTGTGTTTTGTCTTTTCGGTCTCAAAATTTAATCGTTTTTTCAAAGTTAGGAATTTTAAGTTACAACTATTTGTAATTAATTTAATTTGAAACTTTTTTTAATTTAAAAATTATTATTGTGTGATGAATTATGTGTTTTGAATTGTAAATTGAAGAATTTTGAAGTAATACATAACCTAACTACATTTGGACTGTTGTATAAATTAGAATTGGAACCGTTTTTGGCGATTTAGCCTGTGGTACTTTTCTGTAAGTTGTGTAATTCTGAATGATTGAATAAATAAATAAATATTCATCTCGGGCCACTCCCGTGTTTCGGATGTACACGTTAATCGTCGGTCCCGGCTGCCTAAAAAGCAGTCGTTAGGTCATGTCAGAGGCCCTGAAATTGATCAGTTGCGACCTGAAAACTCTGACACCAGACCTGAGCCAGCCAGGTCACTCCATATTATTATTTCAAAATTATCTGTGAATCAGGGTCAAGAGGCA